>NW_024381443.1:0-28298 GCF_016835505.1 Polypterus senegalus
TTAAATTAATAAATTGCAACTTTATCATGTTCCTTACATTGCAATAATCTATGTAAAGCTGTTTTTAAACCTATTTTAGGAGTTATGTACAAATAAGAACATTTTAGTTCTTCTATCTCACAATGCTGTTAAAACATTTACACAGAAAATGTAATTAAAATATTTGCAGCATGGGTTGGCAAAATAGTGTTGTTGATAACACAGCTTCCGTAAAGCTGCAGAATTGGGCTTTATTCCTGGCCTATTACTAGGTGAAGTTTGCATCTGCTCCCACCATTTATGTGGGGTTGTCTCCATTTACCTTTGTTTCCAGTTTTCTTCTAACATCCCAAATACATGTATGTTGGGTGAACTCTGAACTCTAAACTAGTGCATTAAAATTGGTTTTGATATGAGCATGAGTATGTGAAGGATGGGTAACCTGTGTATGATTGATTTTTGATTTTCTCTAGAAACTAGAGTTGATTTCAGCTCATCTTAATGTTTGGGGTTCAGAAAATGGATACATAGGTTCTTGCAATAAGTTCCAAAGAAAGGAATCTGTGCCATTAGGTATGAAGGAAATATGAATTAGGACTATGAAAAATGTGTCAAATCCAGCTGTCTCTCTTGCCCTTATTGAATGTACTTTGAACCCCCAAATGTCAAATATATCACCATCAAAAAACAGGTCTGCCTCTAGCATCTATTATCTGTCTCTGTCTCTCTCTATATACAGTACATCTCTCCTTCCCTCTCTCACAAACACTCACTGTCAGATCTGGCCTCCGTCTTACTCCAGATAATTGAGCAGCCCCCAAACTCCATGGGTGAAAAGTGATGAAGCAGCTTTATGCTCCAGCCTGAGATAACTCCATGGGTAATGCTTGAAGATACTTCCTGTGTCAAGGATAACCGTACCAAGTCCTGAGGACTTTTTACCAATCCTCTGTGTGGCAGCCCCTGGTATCCCTTTTATAATGAGTCCCAGTATCTATTTAAAGGGCATCCTTAATGACTTTGACTTTGTCTGTTCCTCATAATGGAACACAGGGCTGCACCAGTAAAATATTGGTGGCCTGCTCTGCTATGCCTTTCCTATTCCCAACCCACACAGAAAGCAAGTACCCTTGAAAAGTGCAATATCCTCCAGCAACTTTGCATGAATCTGCACATACAGTATCTCTTTTTTATATGGCTGGTGCCCCTGTCTACTGCCTCTTATAGTGCATACTGTTGTCGGTTGACTCTTTACTCATACTGGCACTTAGATTGTGGGCATCATAACATTTAAAAATGGAATGATACTGTTACAGTATCTATGTTTAATAATGCAGATGAACAACAAAGAACGAAAGAGAGTCCCAAGATTATTGTATCACTCACAGAACAGAACTACTAAGCTAAACTAACAGATACACAAATATGTACAGCAGTCCAAGGGAACACATTATAACTCTCTCACTCACACACACACTGAACATTTCCAAATAATAGTTGTATCCTCAGGGTATTTCAAATTAGTTGTCTATGTAATACATCACATTCCCATCTCCATTGTGCTCTTTCTTTCCAGGATAGGTTTGGATAATTCCCACCTCCTTCTCAGGCCGGAAATTCTTCACAGTATTTATGAATCTGGTCTTTTATTTTCCAAACAAAATCTTATTTTCTGCTATAAAAGGATTTATTCGATATAGACTTGAGGGCACTGATTTCTAAATTCACTGTCTGTGTGAAGTCTGTCACAATAGGAGGGCTGTGTGATTAGATTATCATGTATATTCAAATGTATTTGTGTTTGTGATTTCTGCCCGATTCTTACTGCATACTAAAATGTTTGCAGCTTTCAAAACAGAATCATGCCATACCCCTGAAACAATGCAGCAGATTCAATCTGAAGGTTATTTCCAATCCCTCTTATACTGTCAACTTGAATAGCTAATCTTTTTGGACAAATAAAGAGAAGGTGTAATATATTCAGTTTGTTTTAGTATGGCACCATAAAAATTGGGAAGTCAAACAGCATTTTACTGAAATAAAACATTTAGGACTACACTTTAAGGTGTACAATATCAAATGCAGTTTAAAAAAATCAAATAATAACAATAAAGAAGTCTGAGAAGCTAAAAAGAAAAGCAACATCTAAGGAAATAAAAATCTCTAGAGTCTTAAATCTGTAGCCCTAGTTACCTTCCTTACAAGAATGCTAAGCAAGGCAGAAAACATAAATCTTCATGAATTTATTGTGATTGGCTCTGTCCAGAGGTTGACTGCCCTTGCCATTAGTCTCAATCAGCTTCAGCATGTTGACTTGGCAATGATTACTCATTAAAGGGAAGGTAGTATCAAGGTGCCCCAGAAGCAGGGCAGTAAAGTAAGAACAGTATGGGAGCACTCCTATTTCATTTGTCTCAGCCCAGGGGGTACTTTGTGATTAACATAACAGATTACACTTAACATTTATCTCAGTATATTGCTATTTTTCTGTTATATGATGAAGGGAGTAAACAATAGGTCCAGTAAGGGTTTATACTGTAAGTCAAAATTCATCCTCTCAAAAATGGAAATACCATTGAATTCATAAATAAGCTTTGACTAAATTTGTTTCCAGCCCTCTGCAACTATGTGCCTGTTGTTGAGAGATGCTATAGGATTTACACATTCAAAGCAGGTGGATTTTTGAGAGGTGGATTGTTAGTGAGTAGGAGATGGGGACTGGGTTTGAGGAGGTAGTCCTATGAGGGGTTTTGGGTGCTCTTCTGATGTAAACAAAAATGGATGTTGCATTTATTCAATAATCTAGATTTTTGGCCAAGGATGTGCTCCTATATTTGTTAACAAATACTGTTATATTGTTAGTGTTAGTGCTGTTATGTTGTTCTGCTTTGACTAGCATTAAGAGCTGTGTAGTTATTCTTCTGCAATGAAAATTGCAGCCTAAAATACTTCACAAGGTTTAAGACAAATGTCAGCAGATTCCGTTACATGCTAGTGGGAAATAGGAGGTAGGAAAATGGATTTGTGTTGTATTTATTCATTAACACTATATGGATCTGCATTCTTTTTGCATGTAACTAGCAAACTTTTAGAACTCAATGGCTTTAACAGGAATATCATTATGTATGTAAACACATATCTTCATATAGACAAAATGCCAGCTGCTGTTTTCAATGCATTCCTCATTTGATTCACTCATGCAGATTTACCTCCAATTTACACTTGGTTTTCAGTTGTTAAATCCCAGACTAAAATATTTTCATTTTATATTTTCTGCCACATTTTTCTTGAGATTAGACTACATTTTTATTTTTAAATACCTTGCTTTCCTTTCTGTTAATGCATCTCTTGAAAGGAAACTTTCTCAGATTCTCAATGTGTGCTGATGGAAGTTGACTTATGCTGCCCATTGGAGGTTTAGCACATCTCTGTTTTCTATAAGAGAATTTTGTAATTAACTTGCTGCTAAGCTTGAAGATTTTATTAATATTAACTCTGGCTCTGTTGATGACACTACGTTGTGACTTCACAAATGGATAGGCCAGTATTTTGGCTTATGCATGCAGGAAAAAAATCCTCGAGCTTAAATCTTACCTCTCATCTTTGGAGAAAGCCTGGCCTCATATGGCAAGTCCAGAGCAAGAGCTTTTGATTTCAGACACACAATCTGAATTAATCTCATTGCTGCTGCAGAAAGCTGAATTTGAAATTCACTGCACTCAGACTTGTTGTTGCTGTTTAGAATTAAACCTAACAAGTTGAGCATTGAGATTATGGAGGTCTGAGGCTTGTGTCATCTATTAAAAATAAATCAGGAACACTCACTCACAACCCTTTGGATATAAATAACATGTTTCTGGAGTTTTATTCTGAATTATTTACTGAAAGCTCTAAATATTCTCCTTCAGAAAACTATTCTTTTCAGATATTTTTTTCCTTCTCAGGCTTTCAGTGGATTACGCCACTACCATTTACATCATTTAAAATTAACAAGACTGGATCCCTTGAGTTCTGAAAAAATGCTGGGGACTGATGGTTTACCCCTTGAGGTCCATTCTGCTTCCTTACATGTACATACTGAACTGTCCTATTTCCTCTGAATTTGTCTGAATCTTTCTGTTAATTCAGCATTGATTACCCTCATCTTTAAACAGAGCAAAGATTGCTTTAATTATTGCCCAGTCCTCCTGCTGAATTCTGACACAAAACTTTTTTTTTTTTCTTTATTTCGCCTTATACAATGTCTCGATTAGGAATTTGTTAGTTTTCGATACCCCTTGGGGTGAGAGCACAGGGTAAGCCATTGTTTAGCGCTCTGGAGCAATTGAAGGTTAAGGGCCTTGCTCAAGGGCCCAGCAGAGTAGGATCTCTTTTGGCCTCAGAGCCACCACTCTGCTAACAAACCTCCTTATACTCTATCTGAAGAGAGTAATTTATAAATAATTCACCCAAATCAAACTGGTTTTACCTGTTCCCATCAGATAGTGGATAACATATATACCAACATATTTTATATATCGCCTCCACTCCACTCAAACTTATTGAGCATATTTCAGAGCAGTCTGTTACAGCATGGTCAGAATAGTCAAAATATTAAGGGTATAGGTTTATTTTAGGGTGGCATGGTGGCGCTGCTGCCTCACAGTTAGGAGACCCAGGTACGCTTCCAGGATCCTCCCTGCGTGGAGTTTGCATGTTCTCCCCATGTCTGCATGGGTTTCCTCCGGTGCTTGGTTTCCTCCCACAGTCCAAAGACATGCAGGTTAGGTGCATTGGCGCATCCTAAATTGCCCCTAGTGTGTGCTTGGTGTGGGTGTGCCCTGCCCAGGATTTGTTTCCTGCCTTGTGCCCCTGTGTTGGCTGGGATTGGCTCCAGCAGACCCCGTGACCCTGTGTTAGGATATAGCTGCTGGATAATGGATGGAGGTTTATTTTATAAGCAATAGAAATTTACATAACAGTGTCAATGCATACATTTACTCTGGTTGGTTTATTGGTTTGCACTCAAATGATCTATATAAATAAGTCTATTTTATTATATTCTTATTCTTCCTATGCACACATTGTGTTTAGCCACTCCACTTGAAATTTCTGTGTATGTAACAACTGTCTTTCTGGTTGTCCATAGGACATCTGCTGACTTCTTAGTCATCCTTCAGTACATTTTGTGTATTACATCAACCTTTCATTCTGGTACATCTTTTGTTTACTTCTGACCATCTCAGTAATTGCTACCTCTAAATTATTCTCTCACAACACTGAGAAGAGGTTTGACCATATAAATTGGGTTTTTGATGGAACATTTTATACATAATGAATTTTGGCAAGAGTTATGTCAGTTTGGTCTAGACATTGTACTCTTCACTTGTTCATTTTCATTAATTTTCCCAAGCCTTTCACATATTCAGCTATGAGGGCATCAAGATTTCTTCAATCTCTGCAAGACATTCTTTCATCTAATTACTGTCTACCTTATAAGTGTCAAGGAGTTCCTTTCCCTCATGCTCCTTCTTCCATTGTCTTTGCATTCTTATAATTATCAAAATAATATATTTTTTGTTAGTATTTTTGCTCTTGCTCCTTCCAACACGGTCCTCCTCATTGATCCCTTTCTGTTCTTCCCTTAAGTTCCTTGAAATTAATGTAATATCTTTAAGTCTCTTAGCCTTATATACTCAAAACATTTCAGTCAAAAGTTGAGAAACACCATTGCACATTTCTAATTTGGCACAACTACATGCCATTTTTCAAGAATTCTGATCCTTATATTAGTGGCGAGCCCAACTCTTTTCAATCATGATCTGGTCATATTATCAAGACATTTGAATATATTTATTATGGCTCTGGACTTGAAATGTCCCAATTGGCATGTGTTTTATGGCCTTGACAGAAAAAAGCTTGAACAGGAAGTGTAAACACGCAGTTTGAACTCATTTGAACACAGGTAATGAAACTAAGCCCTGTTGCTAAATCAAAAATTTCAAGTTGCACATGTACACACACACAAGGGCATAGAGAACACTGCAGGGGCCAATGGGTCCTGCACCTTAGACAGAAAAAGGTTTGCAGCACCCAGCACAAAGACATTTTCACATGGTACAAGAAGTAATCTATTTATAGGTATTTCATTTGAGCATATTATGGAATTTAAAAAAAATGCTTAAACAAAGCCGAAGGTTGTCAAAAATAGTTTAGTAATAAGTTAAATTAATGATGGAACCTTATTACTTATTTTGAACATTTAGTTTGGCAGTATCCCTCCAGCCCTTGTTGCAGAAGCACTACTTCCTACATCTTAAAGGTTACATTTGCCAGTAATAAGATTTTCCCAGCCCTGGATGGAACCAATTTTTCACTCCAGTGTCCTCACATCATATAAGGCTACAAAAAATCATATCTACTTTTTTTTTTTTTCCAAAATCCATTGTATTTCATCACATTTATGGACATTATCCTGTACCTGTGCATCCAAGATATGTAGCTTGGCTTTTAATGCTGATTAAGCTTAAAACATTCAATACAAGTGCAGATGTAGTGACAAGGAGTGTGTCATTATCATCTCCATCAGAACAAAAGTCTCTGTTGCAACAGGAACAAGGCCAGTTATTTACAGTATTATGAATAAAACATTTTTTACTTTTAACCATACCTATTCCACATTTTTTTTTCTATTTTCTTCTGTTTAGGAATTTTGGAATATGTAGAATCAATTTCTTTAATTAGTTTTCTGATTTGAAGTCTTCACATTTTCAATGTAAAATTTTTGATTTGTTTTGTCTTAGTGGTGCACTGCATTTTGAGTAACCTTTGTGGTATTACCAGTTACTACCAAATGATAACCATGTAATGATTCCCTAAACACAACAGTGTTTTCATTCTCCTAAGGTAGCCACCAAAGGGGCTGTGATGATAGTACTGGATGAATTCTGGGAAGCACTCTTCAGGAATCACAATATTACCACAGCCCTTCCGATAGAGGACCTTGAATGAAAATATTTGGAGTCTGGTCAGGGCGGGAAGATGCTTTCCGGTTATTAAACGCCCAGGTGAGTGCATTATAGTCTGTGACTACCACATACCACAGCCAGACATTCCTTCTCAGATGTAAAGAAGCTGTTTTCAGCAGCATGCAAGGCCCAAAAAGCAAATGCGATTACATATTCTTCCCCCACCTTTCCTTTGCAGGTACCGCACCAAGCTTCCCTACATTGCTGGCACTTAAAAAGTGAGTTGAAGATCTGGTGGGCCAAGATAGGAGGAGATAGTAAGATGGCCTTGAGCTGCTTGACTGCATTTTGACAATCAGGTGACCACTTCTATGGAGTGTCCTTCTTCTTCAGCTGGGTCAATGGTGCAGCTATGTCAGCCAACCGAGATGAATTTATGGTACCATCCTACAAGTCCCAAGGACCTCTGAAGGCTTTTAAGGCCAATGGGTGTAAGATCGAATAGGTAAGTGTCGAATAACCCCTGCCTTTCTCTGGTTGACTTCCACCCCTTTAGCTGACACCACATGCCCTAGGAAAGAAATATGGGACTGACTGAAGTGGCACTTTTTTATATTTAGGGTTAGTCAAGCATGCTGAATCCTTCTAAAGACATTGTTTAGGTCCTTGAGATGTTGTTCAATCAATGGGTAGAAGACAATGATATCAATGTAGACAAACAGATCTTCCCTAGTAACCCCTTCAGTACCTGTTCCATAAGACACTGAAAACTGGCACCTGCATTTTTTTAAGCCAAAAGGCATGACCTTAAAGTGATACAGCTCTTCTGGAGTTATGACAGCTGCCTTCATTTTACTTCCCTCTCCCATAGTCACCTTCCAATACCCGCTGCATAAATCCATTGTACTAAAAATAGCAGTGCCATGTAGTAACTCCAGTATCTCATACACGAGGGGCATGGGATATGCATCCAAGTGTGTTTTAGAATTCAGCCCTCAAAAATCCACACAAAATGGTATGTACCATGTGACTTTTTCTATTCACCTAGCATCTTGTCCACGTATTCTTTTGCAGTTAAATGATCACCTAAATAAACATGCTATTCTTGATAAATTTCAGTCGGGTTTTAGAACAAATCACAGCACAGAAACTGCAGTCGTTAAAGTAGTAAATGAATTGCAGGTAAATGCAGACAGAGGCCATTTATCTGTTCTCGTCCTCTTAGATCTGAGTGCCACATTTGATACCATTGATCACAATATTCTTAGAAAATTGCCTTTGTCAATGGGTGGGCCTCTCTGGCAGTGTCTTAAATTGGTTTGAATCCTACCTGGCAGGGAGAAAATTATTTGTTAGTTGTGGTAATTACATCTCAAAGACACATGATATCCGATATGGTGTTCCCACAAGGCTCTATCCTGGGTAGGCTGCTATTCTCAATCAACATGCTTCCATTAGGTCACATTATCTCAGGGGCACAACGTGAGCTTCCACAGCTATGCTGATGACACACAGCTGTATGTATCAATAGCACCTGATGACCCAGATTCTATTGATTCACTAACACAATGTCTGACTTGTATCTCAGAATGGATGAATAGTAATTTTCTCAAGTTAAATAAAGAAAACTGGAAATCTTAGTGATTGGCAATAATGGATACAATGAAGCTATTGGAAATAAACTGGATACATTAGGATTAAAAGTCAAGACGGAGGTAAAAAGCTTACGGATAACTGTTGACTGTAATCTAAATTTTAAATTGCATATTAATCAGATCACTAGGACAGCATTTTTTCACTTAGAAACATAGCTAAAGTTAGACTTATATCATTTGAAAGATGCTGAGAAATTAGTTCATGCGTTTGTTTCAGTCGACTAGATTACTGTAACGACACTCCTCCAGGACTACCCAAAAAGACATAAATCGCTTGCAACTAGGGCGGAATGCAGCTGCTAGAATCCTAACTAGAAAAGAAAATCTGACCACATCTCTCCAGTTTTGATGTCACTACAATGGTTACCTGTGTCATTCAGGATTGACTTTAAAATTCTGCTTATGGTTTATAAAGCCTTAAATAATCTTGCCCCATCTTATATATCGGAATGTCTGACACCTTATATTCCAAATCATAACCTCAGATCCTCAAATGAGTATCTCCTTAGAATTCCAAGAACAAAACTTAAAAGTGGTGAGGCGACCTTCTGCTGTTATACACCTAAAATCTGGAATAACCTGCCAATAGGAATTCGGGCCAGGCTAATACAGTGGAGCACTTTAAAAACTGCTGAAAACACATTATTTTAACAAGGCTTTCCATAACTTCACTGTAATTAAAATCCTGATACTCTGTATATCCAGCTCATTATAATAACTATTAATGGTGGCTCTAAAATCTATACTAACCCCTACTCTCTTCTGTTTCTTTTTCGAGTATCCTTTTGGTGGTAGCTGCGCCACCACCATCTACGCAAAGCACCATGATGTTCCAACAATGATGAATGGATTAAAAGCCAGAAGTCTGTATGACCATCAACATCAAGTGACTCCATGAGAACCCTAACTACAAAGAGGACTATTTCATTTATGTTAGGTAGAATGCCCAGAGGGGACTGGGCGGTCCCGTGGCCTGGAACTCCTGCAGATTTTATTTTTTTCTCCAGCCATCTGGAGTTTTTTTTTTGTTTTTTCTGTCCACCCTGGCCATGGGACCTTACTCCTTTTCTATGTTAACTAATGTTGTCTTATTTTAATTTCTTATTTTGCCTTTTATTTTTCTTTTCTTTATTATGTGAAGCACTTTGAGCTACTTTTTGTATGAAAAAGTGCTATATAAAATAAATGTTGTTGTTGTTGTTTAATGATAGTTCTCTTCTGTGGGGAAACCCTGTAGATACAGCGGCAAAAGAGGACCTCATCGAGATTATGAACACGTCATGAGTGACTAGATTGGTTACTCCTAACCCTTCTGTCTACACCTCTGGCCACCGATGCAATAAAGGTCTCAGCTTAGGAGGCTGGTTCCAAATGATGGACATAATGGAGCCATCAGATGTTAAAACTTCAGCAGAATAGAAGCCTAGGTGGGTCCAACTGAGATCTTCCCAGGCTTTTGATATAATGCTGTTCATTACACCCCCAGATACAGAATACATCCGCTGGTGAAGATGTACAGTATATTCATTTCAATTTTGGTAACTGAATCCAGCCCAAGAAACAGAGGCATGGTCAGGTGTTGATAATCTAAGAGGTAAGTATCCATCTTCCGGTAATGGAGCAGTTGATATGCAAAAGGGACCCCACCTAAAGCAAGATGTTCGGTCCCATCTCCCAAGACAAACTTGACAGATGAAAAAATAAAATCTTCTCCCATATGGGCCATTCTGTGCCATAAGCTCTTCATCATCAGCATATAAAGGCTCCTGGTATCCACTACTGCATCCATTTCCCACTCCCTCACTTGGACTGGTACAGCCAATAGTGCAGTTTTAATCTGTATCACTAAGAGATCAGCTTTGGCTCGGTTGCTTTTCTTGGTGGGCTTCTGAGCTTGGCTGTCCTTGTTGCTTTTCCAGTACTCTTTGGATGCTGCCCAGTCTCACTCTATTTGGGAATTAACCTTGACAAAGCATTTCACCATATTTACTACACCCCTATGGCCCCCTTTCAACCAAGGGTTACAGTCATTTAAAATTTGATGGACAATTTCTTCCTCCTTCATTCCTAGTTGCCATTTCAGACAAAGAGCCCAATAATCCAAAAATACCAGCAAATACCATAGTTGGCAGGTAAAAATACTTCCAGAAAAGCTGTACAAAAAGTGGACCAGTTCTTCATGGAATGTCTACAAGTCGGCCACCAGCTCTTTGCAGACCCTTCCAGGGAGGCATTAGTGACTCCCATAAGCTCCTCATTCCCCACTGGAGTGACTGAAAGAAATACTTTATCTTGGTCTACAAAATTAAGGATGTCTTCGGATGTGTACTAAACCTCTAATTTGGGAAAATTCACACTAACAACTAGGGCGGAGGATGGAAGATAAGAATGATGGGAGCAACCCTCTTCATGGATTGTCAAATGCCCAAGAGATGGCATACACCCCTGCAAACTTCTTTACTTCCTGCTGAACATCTTCCTGATATCAATGGTCTCGTTTATGAAAGCATTGTACTATCTCTATTCAATATATATAAAATCCTAACCTAAGAGTGCAATGATTTTATGTGACGTTTTTATGTGACTTTTGTCACGCTTTAAATCAGGTTTATTTTAAAACCTACATATATATGTTTGGTATCATTCTTTTCAGAATTTATCGAACTCTAATGTGATGTTGTTAGATTCTTATTTTGTTTTTAAATTATAAACTAAAAATATCAAGAGGACACGCCCCAAGTAGATAAGACTTTGTGCCAAGAGATTTAACCACACTTGGGGCCGGAAATAAAAGACAAAGAGTAGATGACAAAGACAGCTGCCATACAGGCTTTTAAATGTTTGAAGCACTGTGCAAGATGCAGATCGCACGGCACAGCACGGTAGCAGCAGCAGCAAGCTGATTGAGCAAAGAGGAAGTAAAAAAAACTGTATTTGTTCCCCATTGTATCACCATTTAAGAGGGTGTTTCGGAGGAACGACTGTGCCTCCTTGGGGTGCGTTCAACCCCCTCTTCACAACATGGCTGCAGAGACATGAAGTGGCTGGTGCATAGTGCAGAAAAGGGTGTTGATGAGTGAAGCGAGCGGGGTAAGCAGCCCTAGCACTATATATAAATGATGAAAGGGTAGCTGAGGCTACAACAGTGCTGAAACTTGTTGCAGAGCTGGTTAAGTGAGATGCATGAACAATGCTAGCTCACAGATACTCATAAAAGGAAGCTGTGTAGCCTTAATATCAATAGAAACAAAAATTTAATTTTCTATTTAGTGTGATGCAGCATATTCCTTGTGAATTGCTTAATAGCAAACATATGCCTGCAGAGCTTATTCGTATTGGCTTCTAATTAGATTTTTTGATCTTTTGGTTGTTGGGCTAGATATAATAATCCTGTAAACTGGTTTGTTTGCACCATGTATGGAGAATGGACTAGCATTAAAAAACTGAACTTTCCTGGAGAAAAAAAAATTTGGTGACCAACTCTTGCCCTCTCTTCTCTCTTCCTTTTCTGGTCATTCTTTCTTTTTCTGTATACCAGAATTTTTATTTGATATTTCAATTAAGAAAAACAAAACTGTAGCTGAACTTAGCTAGAAAGTTGGAAATTACCACTCTATTATTCAAGTTTATGGGAACTGGTCTGAACTATTCTGACTAAAACAAGGGGTGGGGTGTACATTGTAATTAGAGTGTGGATTTCTACATTTGGCAAAACAATTGGGTTCTGGATCATAAATAAATTATTCTTTTAAATATTGTCACACACGCGATGCGCATGGGAGGCAGCTAAAGGGCTTGAGTGAAGGCAGTTCGAGGCATGCCGGGTGTGGCAGAGTGCACTGACTCTTTTCTCTCCTTGCCTGTAGACCATCCCGGGGGATTTCACCTGGATCTCCTGACATCACTTCCGGGACTGAGCCAATGGAAGTCGGCCACACCAGCTCCAGTCCCTCTGATGTCACCTCCGGCTACGAGCCAATGGTGGAAGACCACGTGCCAGATCCATACGACCTCACTTCCTGTCTCCCCCTTTAAAACCTGCCCCTTTTCCTTTGTTTCCTCAGTCTTGTTTTGGACTCGTTGTATGCACTTCAGTGCTCTGTATTTTAAGAAAACGACTTTTGCAGCCAGGATACCACAATATACGGGTGGCTGCCCCAACTCTTTATCTGTCCATGTCTCGTTCTTGTGACAGTGGCGAGTCGGCAGGATGGAGAAGTCCCAGAGAGAAGGGGACAGGACCTGCAATATACCCAGGTGGGAGCGCATCGGGCGAGTATTCAGGCGGGAGGGTGCCCGTGGTCGGCGTGACCGGTGCGGGCTCCGCTCCCAGCACTCATAACTAGGCCATCTGGAGAGGCCAGGAGTGTGCGGGTGGGGCTCACAGAATTGGGCTGCCCTGGAGGGGGAGGCAAAGGGACTCAGTATGCTCTCTTGGGGAGAGTGCCTGCCTCCCTGCGAAACCAAAGCCCCATTTACCACCTAGGGGTGCCCCAGACTGGCAGGTGAATAAAATAAAAATGGAGGTTGGACCCTGAGCGCGACCAACAAACAAGCCTGGTCCTTATGGGCAATGGTAGGGCATTGGCTACGGCCATTTGAAAACACGCCTACCAAATAATAGAGCAGGTAGCTTGCTATCTGCTCCTGGAAGCGCTTCCCGTGGCTTCACCCAGCCGGTTTGGGGCGCAGCAGTTTAAGAACATGTCTGAGCTCATAGAGCTTATGGAGACGCAGAGGGCGGCCTCACACTCTGGGGAGCAGAACCGCCCTCATGTCAAACTCAGCCGGGTATGCGTTCCAAGACCTAGCCCCTCCCTGTACAATCCGAGCTCATAGGCGCGTCCAGCGGTGCCTGGCGCGCAAAACCGCTTGGGGCAAGGAGGAATGCAGGTGGAGGGAGGAGGGGTTGGTGTGCTCTGGCTAATCCGTTGGCGGTCCCACATACTGGCGTGGTGATCGCCAACGGACACAAGACCACAGGTTTGTTCGACCGCAGCAACATTTCCATTGTTGCCCGCCGCTTTGTGCAACCGCAACAGTGGCTAAAATTTAAGACCGGTATAACCTGTGTCCACGGAGACATCCGCTGGTACAGGTCCGCCTGTGTCATCAGTTACGGAGGGTCAGTTCAGAACTCACCGTAGCGTCCTACCTGATCCTCCACACCCGGTGATACTAGGGCGGGACTGGTCTAAAATCAAAAGCGGTGAGACACATACCACTCCCGGGTTAATTTGGGCCTCGTTATGGACGGAGATAACCCGTCTCAAGCTGCCTCCACGCCGTGTAATCAGCCGGCAGAGAGAGACGGCAGTCGCCCTGACTGACGTGGCAACTCCCGGGCCGTCGCGGGCTAACACGTCATCCACCAACGACGCGGCGGAGGGGGAAGAAACCACGCCCATTGAGGTCGACGCTGACCCTCTCTCCGTGTTGCGGTTCCAATTTAAAAGCGCCGGCTTCTTTTAGAAGGGAGCAATGGAATGATGACTCCCTGAAGTTTGTAAAAAATGCAGTGGTCCTTGTCAATGGCCAGCGCACTAATCAGTCGATGCCACAGGGCCCCTACTTTGTGCTAGATAATGACCTCCTTTACCGTGTAGCAATGCATGACGGGCAGGAGACGAGGCTGCTGCTAGTGCGCGCACCTTCCGGCGGCAGGTCTGCGAGCTAGCACGCCCACCTCCTAGGTGGCCACCTGGGCACCGAAAAACTCTGGAGCGGATCAAGCTCCGTTTCTACTGGCCAGGAATTAATGAGGAGGTTCGTCGCTTTTGCGCTTCCTGCCCGGAGTGTCAACTGCACAAATTCCTAGGAGGGACCGTGCTCCTCTGTTCCTATTCCACTGATTGACGTTCCTTCCACAGAATCGGGTCGACCTGGTGGGACCCTGGAGCCCTCAGCCCGAGGACACAAGTACATTTTAGTCCTCGTGGATTACGCTACACATATACCCCGAAGCTGTTCCGTTGCGCTCAGCTACCTCTAAAGCCATCGCACGGGAATTACTAGGGTATTGGCGTGGGGATCCCCAAAGAAGTCTTGACAGACCAGGGGACCCCTTCACCTCGGAAACGCTCAAGGAGACTGCCAGATTACTGAAAATAAAGCATTTAAAGACCTCGTGTATCATCCTCAAACCGACGGATTAGTAGAGAGGTTTAATCAAACTCTCAAGCAAATGCTGCGTAAGGTGGTCAGCGAGGATGGAAGGAACTGGGATCAGCTCCTCCCCTCGTCCTTTTGCCTATCGGAAGTCCCACAAGCCTCCACGGGTTCTCCCCTTTGAACTACTGTATGGGCGACAACCTCGGGCATATTAGATATTTTGAAAGAAGGCTGGGAAGAAGAGGCTCTTCCCTCCACAAACATACTGGAGTATATCGCACAGTTACGCGATAGATTTGGAAAGATTCGCCTGTCCTTAAAAGTCACATGGAGGAGGCTCAAGCAGCACAGGCCGGTACTACAACAGCGCACGTCTCTTGGGAGTTCCGCCCGGAGATCGGGTCATGGTCCTAGTGCCTACCTCCCACTCTAAATTGCTTGCCCACTGGCAGGGCCCCTCTGAAGTTAAGGAGAGGAAGGGACTGGTCGACTATTTGGTGAGTCAACCCAATCGCCGCCAAAGGAGCGGTTTATCATGTGAACCTGCTGAAACCGTGGAAGGACAGGGACCCCGATCCCTCCTCCGCCAGCCCGCTCACTCTTCGCCACACACACGACCTTAACCGCACGGACTTAAGTCCCAGACAGCGGCAGGAGCTGGAAACAGTTATCCGGACCGTTCGGGAGGTAGTCAGTGAGAACCCCGGAAGGACCTCTCTGATTGAGCACAACATCGTGACAGAGCCCGGGGTTGTTGTCCGAGAACGCCCGTATCGTCTTCCCGAGGCCAAAAAAGGCTGAAGTGGAGCTTGAGATCAAGCGCATGCTGGAGCTAGGTGTGATTGAGGAAAGTTATAGTCCCTGGTCCAGCCCCATTGTGCTCGTCGGTAAGCCTGACGGAAGTTGGAGGTTCTGCAATGACTTCCGTCGGCTTAATCAAGTCTCCCAATTTGATGCTTATCCAATGCCACGCGTGGACGACCTCCTCGAGAGGCTTGGACAGGCTCAATACCTGACCACACTTGACATGACGAAAGGGTACTGGCAGGTTCCTTTAACGGACTCCGCGAAGGTAAAACGCGTTTAGTACCCCTAGCGGACACTGGCAGTATCGTGTCCTTCCATTTGGGTTACACGGGGCTCCAGCAACCTTTCAGCGTCTGGTGGACAAAGTGCTTCGGCCTCATAACTCATACAGTGCTGCCTACCTGGATGACGTGGTCATCTATTCCAGCACATGGAAGGAACACCTACAGCATGTCCAAGCGGTATTACGGACACTTGGTGAGGCGGGCTCGGATTAATCCCAGAAATGCTTCTTGGATTAAGCGAGGCCAAATATTTAGGCTACCTGGTGGGTCGGGTACCGTAAGGCCACAGTGCTCCAAAATTGATGCCATTCTGAAATGGCCCGTCCCCCAACCAAGCGGCAGGTCCAAGCCTTTCGGTTAGCCGGGTACTACCGCCGGTTTGTACCCGGTTTCGGAGAGCGCGGCGCCTTGACTGATTTAACAAAGAAGAGGGCCCCAACATTGTGGCATGGACTGAAAAAACAGGCGCTGCATTTGGTGACTTAAAGCAGGCCCTTACGTCCACACCTGTTTTGATGGCACCTAACTTTTCTTTGCCTTTCATCCTCCAGACGGACGCTTCGGACACAGGCCTGGGCAGCGTGCTGAGCCAAAGCGTCGATGGTGTGGAGCACCCCATCATGTTCCTGAGCCGGAAACTGTTGGACCGGGAGACCAGGTATGCTGCGGTGGAGAGGGAGGCTCTGGCGATTAAATGGGCGATTACTCAGCTGAGGTACTACCTGTTGGGCCGGGAATTCACCCTTGTCACGGACCATGCACCCTACAGTGGATGGCCCTCCACAAGGAGTCGAATCCGCGGGTCACCCGGTGGTTTCTTGACCTGCAGCCGCATAAGTTTTCGCTGTTCATCGCCGGGCGCTCCACGCCAACGCTGATGCTCTTTCTCGGGTTCACGCACCTCTCGGTTAGGTCGCCCACCCGTCGGGTCTGGGCTAAGGGGGCCTTGTCACACACGCGCATGGGAGGCAGCTAAAGGGCTTGAGTGAAGGCAGTTCGAGGCATGCCGGGTGTGGCAGAGTGCACTGACTCTTTTCTCCCTTGCCTGTAGACCATCCCCGGGATTTCACCTGGATCTCCTGACATCACTTCCGGGACTGAGCCAATGGAAGTCGGCCACACCAGCTCCAGTCCCTCTGATGTCACCTCCGCTACGAGCCAATGGTGGAAGACCACGTGCCAGATCCATACGACCTCACTTCCTGTCTCCCCTTTAAAACCTGCCCCTTTCCTTTGTTTCCTCAGTCTTGTTTTGGACTCGGTTGTATGCACTTCAGTGCTCTGTATTTCTACAGAAAACTTTTGCAGCCAGGATACCACAATATACGGGTGGCTGCCCCAACTCTTTATCTGTCCATGTCTCGTTCTTGTGACAATATATATTCAATTACTGACTAATAAAACCTTTAAAATTATGTTCCAATATTTCTGAGGGCCTCTTTTATCATAGACCCATGGAATCTTCCTAACTCCTCCCAACCTTTCGGCATATCCTGTTAGTATAAGATTTTAGACTTCCATTCATGCATTATCCAACATGCTATATCCTAACTACAGGGTCACAGGGTCTGCTGGAGCCAGTCCAAGCCAACACAGGGCGCAAGGCAGGAAACAAACCCTGGGCAGGGTGCCAGCCCACTGCAGAAGATTTTAGACCTGAATAACAGACAATTTTCCAGTGGTAGTTAATGTGGGTTATTTCTATAGGTTTAGTAATTTGTGTGTATCTCTTTAGGGTTTTGACTTTTGATTTGTATTTTGACTTTAGCAAAATGGTATATTTTGACTTTTGGTAAAAAATAACCTCACTAGAATTAACAACTGAAATTTTGTCTCATTCATTTCCTGGTCTTTCTTACAATTTTTCCCTGCCTGTTTCCCAGTTTTCTCTTTATCTGCTTTGTTCAGAAAAACAAAAAGCTGAATGACTTAATGACTTTGAACAAGACAGCACTAAGATTTTATATTATAAACATACAATATATAGCAGAGACATGTAGTACCTTCCCCATGTCATCATCATATTCAAGTAATATTTGCTGCATTTGTCTAATAAGCATTCCTTTATCCATCCAACCATGAAACAAATAGCTGTGGGCCATCAGCTTTATTAAGAAGACTTTATCAGAGTATTTGGTACAACAGGAACAAATACATGTTTCTTGGATTCAGTGGCTAGATGGCTCACTGACTTCCAACTAGACAGAGCTCAGATTGTAATTTTTTTATCATTATCAGACAGAATTTGAGCAAATAAGAAAACATTAAAATATTATTGCACAATTCGGTCAAAGGCACCATGTCAAACAAATTTGATTGAAATGAGTTAACCACGCATCCCAAGAATTTCTATAAATCTTGGTTCAATCTCTCAGACAAGCCCTTGAATTCAAGATGATATCCAAAAGTGAGGTTTTTTTTTCCCACTCTCAAAACACTTTCCAAAACCTGGAAACAAATTTCCTAATCAAATAAATTAGATTTGGGAATCCCATGAAGTATAAAGAAATAATAAATAAAAATTTCCACCAATCTTAACAACGGGAAGAGATTTCAAAGGAACAAAAAACAAGAGCTTTTAGAAAGCTTGTCCATCGTGACCAAAATAATCATATGTTGTTTGGAAGGAGGAAGGTCTGGAAAAAAATCGACAGGGATATCTTCCCTAGAGTGAGACGGAGGAGAAATAAGCTGTACCAACCCCAACCTTGTACCGAACTGTGGCTTAGACTGATTACAAATAGCACACCTTTGTCTAAATCTGAAAAATCCTAGGCATTGCCATGCCACCAAAAATATTGGTGCAAAAATTACCTGATCTGGGAAAGGCCTTCTCCTCCAGAACCTCAAGTGGCCTCATGCATAATGCTGTGCATAGAATTCACACTAAAACATGGCATATAGACAAAAACAGAACAATAAAAACAGATGCATAAATCTGAGCATACGCTGTCCTTCCTACACTTGCAGACATGCGTACCTGTTGCAATGTACACACCTCTATGCTGTGACTCCTCTTACACTCTAGGAGCACCTGACACTAACTTTCTTTCCTGGGGGAAGCGGAGGTCTTGAAACAGAAGCTTATAAATGTTGCATCCTCTTTTCTTTTTCCATCACCTTTGCTTGTAAGAACTGATGACGAAGTTCCTCTGCAAAGAGAGCCATGAACACTCTTCTTTTCTCCTCAGTAGCAAGGATGGTCCTTGGGTGTGTGGGAAATGTTAACATTTGAATTTGATGATTGTATATAGTGTGGAACTGACTCTCTGTACTACTCTGTCCTCTGCATCTCCTGGAGTACAAAAGAAACACCACCATGCACTAAAATGTGGAGGCTGGGCAAGATCTGGGGAAAAAACGTGGTCACTGACTACGAACTCATGAAGGTATGCGAATGAATATAATGTTTCATTAGTGTAACAATGTTTTCCGAAATGTACTATACAGGTCAATGAATTATTCCAAATGTCATATATACCTATGTCTTTATTTTTTGTCAGTGTGGCTTTGACATCAAGGACCAGAAGATGCATACTAATTTAGTGTGAGCAGGAACACTCAAGAATAAAACTGAATAAAAAAATAGTTCACATCCACAATCATTCTCATTCACACACATCACTCACACCCACAGTTTTCCCAGTTCCAGTCTTTTTCACACTCAAGATCTGCCACTGTTTTCAAATAAAGAGGTGGTATAACAAAACAAGTTGGGGGTTTGTTGGAGCATGAATGTGAGTGAGAGAATACAACTGAAACAAAATTCTAACTTTGACAAGTACTATAAATTTATACTGGCAGTTACAGACGCAAATCAAATGTATGTTTTATTGTATAATATTAACAATAAGAGCAGCTCACTACTCAAAACGGTAAATTTGGGAAGCAGCTGGTATCGATCCCGCAACCTCTTGATTGGGAGTCAGTTGCGGTGTGTCAAGAAAGACTGAAGAAGAGAAAGAGAAGAAGATAAGGCTGGTTAGGAAAGAGACTGAACCCAACAGAAAAGATATCAACTGAAGCCAGCACAGTGAGGTAGCAAGATTCACTTTAATCTGCCTGTTCTTTTAGATTTTGTATTCTCCCAGGGTTTAATCCCAGGGTTGCACCACACAAGCTGTTGTAGCAACAACCTACCTAACTTGCTTTCTTTTTCTTCAGTTATATTCCTGAATAAAAGTACACTTGTTTTGTTATACGTCTACCTTTTGTAAAAATGTTTATTTGATATTTGGACTTCAGTCTTCACACATTATACACTTCACGTCTACATTTTGTCAATTATTACTAAAACATGAAAAACGTTTCTGTTTTAATAATGTGTTTACACAGATTATTGTAGACACGGAACACACATGAAATGTATATATTCTAAATGACAACATATTATTTACCCTATACAGCTCCAGGTACTTCACTCCAAGAAAAACACTAAGCAATGAGAAGCTTCTTTGTGAATTGAACTGCGGCGGTGGTGGGGGGGATGGGATACCAGGCTTCTTGCTGTTTGTGTCGCATTTACAACACAAAAGACGCTCACGGAGAGGTATGAATGGATTTAAGGTGGGCCAGAATTATGAGTTTTTTCATAGGCTTTGGTAATTCTAGTGTTAAGATTATATTTTATGCTTATAGTATTTAGACTGTATTGTCAATAGATATCTCTATTTTAATCCTTATAAGCTGCTGTGCAGGGCTTGTTTTGTTTTAGACGTGCTGTGTTTCTGGGTATGTCAGAGGACTGGGACATTGTGAAATGTGGTCTAGCCTCACATGTGGAGGCAACATGGGGGTATGGGGGAGAGAAAGAGAGCAAGTTATTTCTAATCTATCCTTTTAATTTTATATTTAAAAGTGCCAGCACAAGAATAGGCTTCATGGCAATAACTCCTGAGGAAATTGGAAATTAAGGTCAAAGCTGTTTTATCTTAAAGTAAGACTACAAAGTGACAATAAAACTTCAGGAGCAATGTCTCCATGACCAAACAGTTAACTTTGTGAGCTGGAATGCTAATGATCTCAATCACAAATTAAAGAGAAAGAAAATATTCTTTCATCTAACAGGTCTAAATGCTAAAATACTATTTTTACAGGAGACTCACTTATTAAGCAAGGATCACTTTTGGCTGCATAGAGACTGGAAAGGCCAAATATTAAATTCTAGCTTTACAAAGAAAACTAGAGGTGTGGGAATTCTTATACATAGAACAATCTAATTTGTAGCATCAGATGTAGTATCTGATCTTGAAGGGAGATATGTGATCGTCATGGGCAATTTATTTAACCCCAAAGTGATTTTGATAAATATCTATGCTCCCAATGTGGACGATAATGACTTCATCCAAAATGTATTGCATACATTCCCAATGTGAACAAAATTATAAAAAATTGGGGCAATGAAATCAAAAACAATTACACAGTTTGTAACTGATCACAACTTATCAGAATCCTGGGGATTTCTAAACCCAAACTCAAGAGCATATTCCTTCTATTCACAACTGCATCAATGCTCCTCAAGAATTGATTACTTCTTAACAGATCACAATTTTTTGCCTATGATTAAATCTTGTAAGTAGAACGCTATTGTTATCTCCGAAAATACCCCTTTGATCATGGAGCCAAATCATTATGTCCCACATACTCATCTCGCAGCTAGCATCTTAACCCACTTTTATTAGGAGAAGAGGACTGTACAGAGACAAATACAGCCTCAGAAGTCTCTGCAGGATTACTCTGGGAAACTCTGAAGGCTTTCTAAAAAGAACAGATTATCTCATATCTTTCTCACAAAAATAAATTGGAAACCAAAAAGGTATCAGAGCTAATCAGTGAAAATACCAGAACAGATCAAGAATATCCCAGGTGCCCAAATGAAGCACTTCATAGGAAAAGACAGGCTCTGCATACAGAAGTGAATCTCTTAACAATTAAAGAAACAGAACAACTCATTTTAAATCAATACATCATTATTATGAACATGGAGAGAAAGCTAATAAGATCTTAGCTCAACAAATTCATAAGCAGGAAGTTCGCAATGTAATCCCAGCAATTAACAACACAGATTGAGGCAAAATCATTGAAAATAAAAATATAATGCACACATTTAGAGACTACTACAAATCCTTATATTCTACTCAGTTTAAAGAATTCAAGACACAACCTAAAGCATTTTTGGATGCATTACAGATACCACAATTAGATACTCAGTGCAGAGGAATTGGACAAATCTCTGGCACTATCAGAATTACTAGATACTTTAAACTCACTTCAGAGTGGGAAAGCAGCAGGCCCTGATGGCTACCCTGCCAAATTTTATAAAAAAAAGTTCTCAATTAGGTTAGCTCCATTTACAGAAGCCAGAGTCAATAAAATTCTACCTCAAACTTTTTGCCAAGCATTAGTTACCGTCTTTCCTAAGCACTTATTACAATGTGCATCATACAGACCAATCTCACTTCTGAGTAATGATCTCAAGATACTCTCCTAAGTCCTAGCTAGAAGAATTGAGAAGTGCTTCCATTGGTAATATCACAAGACTAAACTGGATTTATTAAAGGCAGACACTTAGCTTTTAATCTTTGACGCCTATTTAATGTAATATATTTACCTACAAAGTCTAACACCCCAGCAATATTATTATCGTTGGATGCAGGAACAGCATTTGACATGGTTGAATGGAACTACCTAATTTGGGTTTGGCCCTAACATTTGTGCATGGATCAAACTATTATATACCAGTCCAAAATCTACTAAACCAGAATCTGGTACTAGACAGGGATGCCCCTTGTCATCACTGTTTTTTGCAATTGCCAATGAGCCACTGTCAGTTCACTGTCGAAATGCTTATGAGATAAAGGGGATTATCAGAGAAGAACTTGAGACAGAAAATTTCCCTATATGCAGATGACATGGTACTATATACAGTACAGGCCAAAAGTTTGGACACACCTCCTCATTCAATGTGTTTTCTTTATTTTCATGACCATTTACATTGGTAGATTCTCACAGAAGGCATCAAAACTATGAATGAACACATGTGGAGTTATGTACTTAACAAAAAAAGGTGAAATAACTGAAAGCATGTTTTATATTCTAGTTTCTTCAAAATAGCCAGAGCCCTTTGCTCTGATTACTGCTTCAACTCGATGAGCTTCAACAGGTAGTCACCTGAAATAAAACTATTGAAGTATACTGACAACCCAATCGTGCTTCATTCACTCAGAATATGGAACCAATGTGGAAAGTACTTTCAACACAGAGAAGCTTTTATCTGTGGCAGCTTTGCACGATAACCACCTCTTTCCACCCTCTGAAACGTATGCAGCTTTTAATGTCTGGAAAACATTCAGGATTAAACCACTTAGAGATCTGTACATATAAAATGTCTTTGCATCCTATGAACAATTACACTCCAAATTTAACTTTCCAGCAACACATTTCTTTCACTCCAAATTAGAACGTTGATAAATAAAACCTGCCCAATTTTTCTCACCTCCCACCAACCTCTATTCCTGAAAAAATATTGATCAGTCTTGAAGACTCAGGCAGCATTTATGCAATATATAAAAAAACTTTTTAAAGTCCATCCCTTTCAAAGATCCCAGAGTACAGTAGGTAAAGGATCTCTCACTTAACATTTCAGAAAAGAAGTGGAATGCAGCCATGCACAGAATTCACTCTAGCTCCATATGTGCAAAGCATAAAATTATTCAACTTACAATTCTATATTGAGCACACCTGTCTAGTTTTAAATGTGTCCAGGGCAAGATTCAACCTCTGAACGTTTAAAACCGAGTTCCAGCCTCATTAGGCTGTATGATTTCGACGTTTACCAAATTAACATCATTGTGGAGGAATTTCTTTATTTGACTTTCAGACAGCCTTGAAGTCACAATTCCTTCTAATCCACTAACAGCTGTGTTTGGTGTATTTCCAGGTGGGCTTAAAGTGGAGAAGGACAAAACTGTAATTGCCTTTACTTCACTATTAACACATAGACTGATCTTGTTCAACTGGAAGAATACAATACAATACAATACAGTTTATTTTTGTATAGCCCAAAATCACACAGGAAGTGCTACAATGGGCTTTAACAGGCCCTGCCTCTTGAAAGCCCCCCAGCATTGACTCTCTGAGAAGACAAAGATGGCGGCGACTGGTGTGGCTGGCCATCTGCTCGTCTCTCTAGTCTATGTTTTAACTTTGTTTTTATTTTTATTTCATCCCAACGATCACTGTACTATGATCGGGAGTCTTTACTTAACATATTTTCTGGCCTACTTTCCTCTCAATTTTCATCTTCTGATTGGATTTTTTGTGAACCTCCACCTTTGTTTTATTCATCTCCTGACTTCTTCACCTGGACGCCGGTGTTCACCTGTATCAGTCAGTTGAATGCTCCTCAGACGAAATGCACTCGCTGCCGTCGTGGGAAAAGAGCCGGAATTGCTATTAAACAAAGACGTCTCAAGTCCCAGAGCTTTTTTCCCCGATGCCTGCGAGTTGTCTATGACCCATCTTCTCCTACTCAGGAATCCATCACTGATTCATGGGCGCTGGACATCGGATTTAATTTGTCCATTTCAAGACAGCATCACTCTTCCTCGGTGTGCAATCGGGCAGTTAACGCTGCTAATCTTCGCGCACTCACCCGTGCTCATCCTGCAACGAGCTCTTCTACTTCTATCAAGGCTGCTCTCCTGAACGTGAGATCAGTGTCTAATAAAACTTTTATTCTCCAAGACTTTATTACATTAAATAATCTGGATTTCTTCTTCATCACTGAGACTTGGATTTTAAATGGTGACTCTTCATGTTTTACTGACTTGGTTCCATCAGGTTATTCATTTTTAAACTCTCCTCATTTGACTCGTCACTGGTTGGGCATTGCCACTGTTTTTAAAAGTATGTTCTTGTGTCGGAGCCTTACAAGGGATCCGTTTAGCAGCTTTGAACTTCAACTTTTTTGAAGTGTGCAGCTCCCCTTCTTTGTTGTTTGCCGTGGTTTATAGACCTCCTGTAATTAATGATACTTTCATTTCTGAATTCTCTGATCTCCTGGCTGATATCACTCTCTCCCAAGACAAAAGATTTATTGTTGGTGATTTCAACATTCACGTTTGTTGTCAATCGAAACCTTTGGTCAAAGACTTTTTATCACTATTTGGACTCATTTGATTTTATACAGCATATTAATACGCCAACTCACTCTCTCGGTCACACCCTTGATCTCGTTCTTACTCGTGATATTTCAGTGAATAGTATTGATTTATGTGATGTTTCTTTCACTGATCACTTTTCTGTAATGATGGATCTGCATATTACTGTTGATCTCCCGACTAATAGCCGTCCACCTCGCACTTTTTAAATTCTTCCATTATATCTGATTTTAAAACCATTTTCTAGTCTTTATATGCATGACCAAAATAATGATATCGGTGATTCTGTCGTAAAATTTAATTCCTCCTGTAAAACGGTTTTAGACGCAATTGCTCTGCCCAAGATATGCAGTAAAAAGGTAAGACCTGCTCCCTGGCTAAATGAAATTACGCGATCACTGCACCGCGCCTGTCGAACTGCTGAACGGCGTTGGAAAAAAGATGGACTGACTATCTCTAAACAGATATTCTGGTCTTCTCTTTTCAATTTCCAGGCTGAAGTTAAGAAATCGAAACCTGACTTCTTTGCTGATTTAGTATCCCACCATTCAAACAATCCTAGGGTTTTATTTAATTCAATTAATGCGGCCATTCACCCTCATTCTATGATGGGATTAAATAGTAGTGTTCATTCATGTGAGCAGTTTCTATCATTCTTTGTCAGCAAAATTGATACTGTCCGCCGTGACATTGTTTAAACTGGTTATGAACTTCCTACTGTTAATCATGACATTGTTCTAGATTCCTTTGATCAAGTCTCACTTTCAATGCTAAAAAGAACTACTGACAACCTTAAACCAGCTTCCAGCCCCCTCGATATTGTACCACCACGTCTCTTAGTGGAAGCCTTTGATGTGTTGGGCCCATCCTTGCTAGCCATTATAAATGATTCTATTAGTTCAGAGGTTGTGCCCTCATTTTTTAAACATGCTGCAGTCTGTCCCCATCTAAAAAAGGCAGAATTAGATCCTGAAATTTAAAACCAACTTTCTTCCAATTTCCCAGCACCCATTTCTGGCTAAAATTCTAGAAAAAATTATTTATAATCAATTGGTCGATCACCTTAACTCCAATAATTTATTTGAGACCTACCAATCTGGTTTTAGGCGTTATCATGGTGTTGAAACGGCACTCCTGAAAGTGTTCAACGACATCTCTTATTACTGACTCAGGTGATGCAGCAGTCCTTGTCCTCCTTGACCTGTCCACTGCCTTTGACACCATTGACCATGAAATATTGCTGATGCGGCTCGAACATCTTGTTGGGATTAAAGGGGCTGCTCTAAACTGGTTCAGGTCATATTTAACTGGTAGACACTTTTCAGTGACTTTAAATTCCTCTTTTTCATTTACTGTTCCTCTTAAATATAGTGTTCCTCAGGGATCCATTTTGGGTACTATTTTATTCTCTATATACCTTCAACCTATTGGAGCGATTTTTAGGAAATTTAACATTTCTTTTCACTGCTATGCTGATGATACTCAGGTTTATATTCCCGTCTGCAACTCTGCAACAAATCAACTCCACAACTGTCTGTCTGAACTAAGATCCTGGATGGCCAATAATTTTCTTGATCTAAATCAAAATAAAACGGAGGTGCTTATAGTGGGTCCATCAGCTAAAGCCCAAATTGGTCTTGGACTTCTCGGCTCTTTCTCTGCCTTTTCCAAACCTCAAGTCTGCAATCTTGGTGTTACCTTTGATAGTAACCTCTCTTTTGAGAAACAAGTTAAATTCTGTAGTCAAGAGTTGCTTTTTCCAACTTCGTCTATTAGGTAAGGCCTTTTTTATCTTCTAAAGATCTTGAGAAAGCTACTCATGCTTTTATTTTTCTCTGATTATTGCAATTGCTGTATTCTGGGATTAACAAATCTCTGATACACAGGTTACAGCTGGTCCAAAATGCTGCCGCCACTTTCTGGTTGGGGCAAGGAAGTATGACTCTGTTTCTCCTATTTTAGCTTCTTTACACTGGCTGCCTGTCAGTTTTCGAATTGATTTTAAAATCTTGCTGCTAGTTTTTAAATCTTTACATGGGCTTGCTCCTGCCTATTTATCTGAACTGTGTGTTTTACACCAGCCATCCAGAGTGCTTAGATCTTCTGGTCAGTTGTCTCTTGTTGTCCCTCGTACCAAATGTAAAACCAAGGGGGACAGGGCCTTTGCAGCTGCTGCTGCCCTGTGGAACTCTCTACCTCATCATATTAAGGAGTCGCTACAATTGAACAGTTCAAAACAAGATTAAAACTCACTTCTTTTCACTTGCATTCAGTGACCTTCAGTAATACTGATGGTTTCCTCTTTGTGATCATATAACATTATTTCTATTTATTATCTATTTTATTTTATGTTCATATATTTTATTACTATTTATGTTTTATTGTTTATTGTTTTTTTTTTTCTTTTATTCTATTATTGTAAAGCACTTTCAGCAGCATTACTATGTTGTTTTAAATGTGCTATATAAATAAATTGACATTGACAAGACAAGGAAAACCTTGTAGAGAAAATGGAAGAAACCTTGGGAAAGGCAGTTCAAAGAGAGACCCCTTCCAGGATGGTGTGCAGTGGCGCCAAAAAGGGGTCAATACAATACAATACAATACACAGAACAGAACAAATCCTTAATACAGCATAAAAATAAAAATTTTAGAAGTAATGGAGCAATATTTAACAGTAGATGATATCACATAATAAGATTTTGATATTTTAGAGTCCTGCAGACTATCCATCAAGCTGCTCCCCTTTGGTAATTCCATGCTGAAGTTTCAGCCAGCCAATCCATGAAAGGACCCTTCCCATGATTCTGTGATCCTCCCTCAGGGATACTTACCAGGCGGCAACAACTTAGTGGACCGCACCAATTGCCACAGGCCAAAACAAAGAGAATAGTAGGGTTAGTATTCAATTATAACTATCATGTTTTTTTAGTGCAATACAAAAAGAGATGCAGTATTTCAGTTAATCAGCACTCTGCAGGATATGCTAAACTGAAGTAGCTCAGCGGGATTTGGTGAGACCAAGGGCACTTTATAGAAGAGGAAGACCATTCCACAGTTTAGGGCCCTGTAACTAAAAACTCGGCCTCCATTTATTTTTCCTTAGGGCATAAGCAGACCGATCTTGAGACTTTATGTACCAGGTTTAAGCATGATAAGTTCGAAGTAAGGCGGATTGCCCATTTAATGCTTTATATGTTAAAAGGAGGATTTTGAATCGTTTTCAACAAGAGCAGTGTAAGGATTTAAAAACTGGAGTTATGTGTTCATATTTTCGTTCTTGTAATAACTTGCAGCCGATTTGATTAACTGAGCTGTTAAAGAACAGTTTGAAAGCCAGTGAACAGCATTTGT
>NW_024381444.1:0-2500 GCF_016835505.1 Polypterus senegalus
CTGATTAAACCGGATTCCCATTTACAAAAACCACCACCGATATTCATTCTGGGGTCGGGAACATTTTTAACCCAACTACCTCCCAACTGTCCCACACGCTCAATAGGACCATGGGATTCAAGATTTAGCCCCATTTGCCGGAGATTTTTAAAAACTTTGGCAAAAACCCCCGCACTGACTTTTGGACCGCCCTCCAAAAACCCCAAACTGTGTTAACTGACAAAAAACAATTTAAAAATAAATAGCTAAAAAAAAGAAAAAAAAGATAAAAAAAAAAACCCACAAAACCCTCCAGGAAAGGACCCGCAGCAACCCACAACCACGCCCACCCAGACCAACAGAGTAAACCCCGAAGATTTTCCCCAGGAAGGATAAAGGGATAGATAATAGATAGAAGATAGATAAAGTAGAAGTAGATAGATAGATAGATAGATGCCCCAATAAAAATAAAAAAAAAACCCCTTTCGAATGGTTGTGTTAAAGAAAAATACATAATACATCACATATATATATATATATATAATACATATATATAAACATGATATATATAAATTATTACACAAATAAAAAAACACACATAAATGGGGGAAAAATTTTTGCCCCTCTTGATTTCTTATTCTTTATGTTTGTCACAAAAATTTTTTCTGACCAAAACATTTAACCATTATCAAAAAAACACAATAAAAAAAATGCATTTTTTAAAGATGGTTTTATTATTTGGGGAGAAAAAAAAAAACCCTCCATGGCCCGGTAAAAAAGTTTGCCCCTTGTTAAAAAAAAACCCAACTGTGGTGTATCACACCCCAGTTCAATTTCCGAGCCCAAACCCCAAGCCGATTTTTGCTACACCGTTTTAATCAAGAAATCACTTAAATAGAGCTGCCCCACAGAGAAGTAGACCAAAAACAAAAGCGACATCAGCCGATCCCAAAAAAATTTGGGGAAAAAATGAGAACAGAAGTAATTGAGATCTATCAGCTGGTGGTTATAAAACCATTTCTAAACTTTGGGACTCCCGCAACCATAAATTTTATCCAAAAGCAAAAAAAAATGGGGCGTGGTGAACCTTCCCCGGATGGGCCGGCCCAAAAATTTCCCAAAAGCGCAGGGAACTCATCCCAGAGGTCCCAAAAAAACCCCAGGAAACCGTTAAAAAACTGCAGGCCTCACCCCCAATTAAGGTCAGTTTACGACTCCACCATAAGAAAGAGATAGCAAACGCCTGCATGGAGATTTCCCCGCGCAAAAACCCCTGTTAAGCAAAAAAAATTAGGGCTGCCTCAATTTTGTAAAAAACACTCAATGATTGCCGACTTTTAAAATATTGTGGATGATGAGAAAAAAGTTGATTTTTGAACGGCCCCGACATCTGGCAAAAAAGGAACAAATTTAAAAAAAGAACATCATACCAAAGAAAATATGGGGGTGGTAGGTGATGGTGGGGGTTTTTTTTCTGTTTGGACCTGGAAGGTTTGGTGATAGAGGGAACCCAAAGAATTCATGTCTCCAAAAACCTGAAGAAGAATGTCCAGCCATCTTTTTCCAACTCAAGCTGAAGCGATCTTGGGTGCTGAACGGGACAATGACCCAAACACACCAGAAATCCATTCTGAATGGCGAAAAAAACAAATGAAGACTTTGAGGGCTAGCAAAGTCCTGACCTGAATAATTGAGATGCGGCATGACCAAAAAGTGTTCTGCTAGAAAACCTCAAAAAAAGCTGAATTCAAAATTTTCTGCAAAGATGAGGGGCCAAAAATTCCCTCCAGAAGGCGGGAAAGATATTGGTTATTCGCGCGATTGCAGTTATTGTCAAGGGGGGCCCCAACCGTTATTAGGTTCAAAAACTTTTTCAAAAAGGGCCATGTGGGTTTTGGGATTTTTTTCTCCCTAAATAATAAAAAACCCTCATTTAAAACGATTTGTGTTTACTTGTGTGATATTTAAATGGTTAAATGTGTTTGATGATCAGAAACATTTTGTGTGACAAACATGAAAAGAATAAGAAATCAGGAAGGGGGAAAAAAGTTTTCACACCACTGTTAAATAAATATATACACACAATTATATATATATATATATATATATATATATATATATATATATATATATATAATACCAGCAGAATACCAGGCCCACGGAAGAGGGGTTAAAGAAGGCCCAAAAAAAAAAATTTTTTAAAAAAAGAAAGATTGTTAATGTAAATTTTTTTGTCATTGATATAGGTTTTTATTCCCCTTTCTCTCTTTTATATATATATATATATATATACCGCCCAATGGGAAAAAAAGGGTTAAAGAAAAAAGGAAAAAACACTTTTAAAATAACAAATGATTGTCAATGTAATTGTTTTGTACTGTTGAGTGTCAAATATATATATATATAGCAAAATACCGCCAAAAGGTTCATGTTAAAAAATTAGAAAAAAAAAAGGAAAATTTTAAAAATAATTAAATGATTGTCAAAAAATTTTTTGTGTATTTGGGCAGCGCCCAAGTTT
>NW_024381444.1:7500-15000 GCF_016835505.1 Polypterus senegalus
GTTTGGGGGCAAACAGAGGGGGACTTTCCCCTTCAGGTTTTTTGGTAGACAGAAATTCAGGGTTTCCCAGCTATCACAGCAAGCCTTCCAGGTCCTGAAGCAGAAAAACCGACCCACCATACCACCAAATTTTTTATGTTGGTATGATGTTCTTTTTTTAAATGCTTTGGGTTCCCCCAGATGTAAGGGACATTTGCCTTTAAAAGTTCAACTTTTGTCCATATTTCCCAAAAATTTTCCCAAAAATCTTTGGAATCATTGAGATGTTTTTAAAAAATTTAGGCCCCAATTTCTTTTTGTTAAGTGGTTTGCCTTGGGAAAATTTGCCATGCAGGCCATTTTGCCCCGTTTTTTCTTATGGGGGAGGTAAACGACCTTTAAATTTAAAAGTGAGGGCCCGCAGCTTAGAATTGTCCTGGGGGCTTTTGACCTCTGGGTGAGTGTTTTTGGCCTTGGGTAAAGGTGGGCCGGCCACTCCCGGGGAAAGGGTTTACCACTGTTCCATGTTTTCCCTTTTTGGATAATGGCTCTCTTGGGGTTCTGGTCCCAAAGTTTTAGAAATTTTATAACCTTTACCGACTGATAGATCTAATTATTTGTTCTAATTTCGGATCTTGGCATGATGTCTAGTTTTTTAGGTGCTTTTGGGCTACCCTTTTCCAATTTTTAGGGTTTCTTGATTGAAACAGGTGTGGCAGTAATCAGGCCCGGGGGGGGGCATGGAATTTAACCCAGGGTGAACACCCATTTGGCATTTTTAAAAAGGGGGGAAAATTTTTTTCCACGGGATGTGGTTTGGATTTTTTCTCCCTAAATAATAAAACCATAATTTTAAAACCCTTTTGTGTTTATTTGGGTTTTATTTGACAATGGTTAAATTTTTTGATGATCAGAAACAATTTGTGTGACAAACAGCAAAAGAATAAGAAATCAGGGAAGGGGGAAATAGTTTTTTCCCCCACTGAAAATAGGGTGTGTGTTTTATAATATATATAAATTATAAAAAACACACACAAACCACATATATATATATATATATATATATATATATATATATATATATATATATAATATTTTTTTATATATACAAATTTTTTTAAAATAATTTTATAATATAAAAAATATTTGGTTATTGTGGGTTTTATAAAAACCAAAAAATTCAACCCAAATATTTTTCAACAACAAAAATAAAAAAAAAAAAAATAAAAAAAAAAAAAAAAAAAAAAAAAAAAAAATATATATATATATATAAAAAACACACAAAACAAAATATATATATATAATAATAAAATAATATATATATATATATATATATATATATATATACACACACAATTATATTATATATATATATTATATACACAAAATTTTTTTATATATTAAAATAATATATAACACACACAATATAATATTATATATATAATATAAAAACCCCAAAACACAACAATAATATATATAATATTATAAAATATATTAAAAATTTAAAAACAAAAACAATATATATATATATATATATATACACACACAAAATATATATATATAAAAACACACAAATATATATATATATAACACACACAATATATATATATATAACACACAATATTATATATATATATATATATATATATATATATACACAATATAAAATAATAATATATATAATATATATATATATATATATATATATATATATTATATAAAAATTTAATACATATATATATATATATATATATACACACAAAAAACCGGCTTGGGGGAAAGGTTTTAAAAGAAAGCAATAAAAAAGAAAAGGAAACATTTTGAAAAAAAACGAACATGATTGTCAATGAATTGTTTTGTCACTTTGGAGTGATGGGGTTTTGGAATATATATATATATATATTTTTACACACAATAAAAACATATATATATATACAATTTACATATAACATATATATAAAACATATTTTAAACATATATACACATACAAACACACACACATAAAACATACACACAAAACAAAACAAAAATACATATATATACATACATACAAACACAATATAAAATATATATAATATAATAATTCCACATAAAACACACACAGTTTTTGTATCAGTGCAAACGCGTTGTTAAAACGGATAACCCCGCCCCCCAGGGTAAGTCCTGGGATTTTTTGAACATCGATTTGTTCAAGTTCTAAAATTTTAAATAGAAGGAATTTTTTTTTAAATAAAGAAAATCTTTGGTGGGAAGGGAAAAAACAGGAATATTTTTTGGGAATAAATCAACTCAAACCTTAAACAACTTATAATATTTTGTTCCATAAAAATTTTTCCTGTCAAATTTAAAAAAAATAAAGAAAAGGGAAAAAACAAAATTCCCTTTTTTTTTATTAATTTTTTAAAAAAAAAAAATTTTCCTTAAAAAAAAAAAGGGTAAAATTCAAAAATGAACATGTGAAACAAAACCTAGAAATATAAATGAAATGTGTTCTTTCAGCAAAAAAATCAAATATTAGTTTTTTTTCTGTTTTTTTTAGAGCTGGCGCCTCATCTTTTTTTTAACAAGTTTGTTTTGTTTGTGAGGTTCTGTTTGTGAATTCTCACGATGGATTCGGGTTTATCAGTGGGCGATTTGTGTGCGTTTTGTTGTTTTTATCACTGAAAGATTTCCACAGATATAGCACCAAACATGCAAAAGGTTGACCGCATGGGGATTTTTTTTGTTCCAAGACAAAACCCCCGGGGAAACCAGTGGCTGTTTTTCAGAAAGCGGATTTAACCCCGAGGGCGACGGAACTTTCGGTAATAGGGTCACCCGCCAGGGGAAAGGGCCCCGGGCCCTAGTGAAGGGTTTGACCCACCCGGGATGGGCAGGCCACTAACCTTTTTCTCACCCCCTTAGACCAACCCCGGGAGGTTCCACCTGTCTCTGGACGCCATTTTGGGACCGAGCAAGGGGAGCAGACCTCGCTCCCCCCCCTGATGTCCACCCGGGGACAAACCCCAATGAAAATGAACCGGCCCCCTTAGACCTCACTTCCTTTTCCCCCCCTTTAAAAGCCTTCCTTTTCCCTTCTGTGTGTCTTTTTTTGGGACTTGTTGTGCACTTCAGTGCGGGTATTTAAAAAAACGGTTGCAGCCAGGATACCAAATTAAAATGGGTGGCTGCCCAAACCCTTTTTCGTCTTTGACTTTTTTGGACAGGGGCGAGTGGCAGGATGGAGAAGTCCCGGGAAGGAGGGGACCTGCAAACACCCAGGTGGGGCGCGGGCGGTACGGCGGGAGGGTGCCCTGGTTGGGGCAAACCCGGGCTGCCCCAGGCAGAACAGGCGCCTAGAGGGCCAGGGGGGGGGGGCCACGTGGGCTGCCCTGGGGGGGGGAAAACAAGAGGGACTCGGGATGCTCTCTTGGGGGAGTGCCTGCCCCCAGTGAAACCACGCCCTTTCCACCTTTCCCCAGACTGGCAGGTGAAAAAATAACGGGGAGGTTGGACCCTGAGAGGCCACCAGAAACAACCTGGCCCTTATGGGCGGGAAAGAGTCAGTTGGAAAAAACCCCCGGTCATTGAGCAGGGGGTCATCTGTTCCTCACCCCCAGGGTTTCACCCAGCCGGGCGGGCTGCTTTTAAAGAACATGTCTGACCCAAAGAGCTTGGAACACAGAGGCGGCCTCCCTCGGGGAGGGGGAACCGCCCTGCCAAACTCACCCGGGTATGTCCAGACCAGCCCCTCCCGTATAACCGGACTTGCATGCGTCGGCGGCACAAAACCGCGGGCGAAGGGGAATGCGGGTGGGGGAGGATTTGGTGTTTAAAAAACCGTGCGGTCCCGCAACGTGGGATCGAACGGGTTTAAAATTTCCGCTTCTACCCGCAGCAACATTTCCATTGTTGCCGCCGTTTGTCCCACGAAATTTAAAAATTCAAGACCAATAACCTGTGCCCACGGGAAACCCCGCTGGTACAGCACCGCTGTATTAGCTGGGAGGATGGGCCCAAAAGAAACCCGGGCAATCTTCCGATCCTCCCCCCGGTGATAAAAAGGGGGTGGTCTGACTTCGGGGGAGACCATACCCCCCCGGGTGTGGGCCTCGGGGGACGGAGAACCGCCCTCTTACCCGGTCACCCCGGGAGGGGTGAACAGGGGGTTTTCCCCCCCCAAACGCCGCTCCCCCCGGGGGAGCGGAGAAACCACCCCCGGAGGTCGGGCGCCCCCTCCCCCGGGTTCAATTTAAAAACCCGGCTTCTTTCAAAGGGAGCAAGGGAATGGCCCCCCCTGAATTTTGTAAAATGAGGGCCTTGTCAATGGCCAACGACTAGTGTCGTCCACAGGGCCCCACTTTGTGTTGATAATGACCTTTTTCCGTAGAAATGCATGGGGCGGGAAAGGCTGCTAGTCCCGCGACTCGCGGCGGGTTTGGCAACGCCCACCCCCCTAGGTGGCCACCGGGGCACAAAACTTGGGCGGATGCCCGGTTTTACGGGCCCAGGAATTAAGAGGAGGTTGGCCGGCGTTTCCTCCCGGGGGTGTCAACGGGACAGATTCCTAGGGGGGACCGTGTCTCTTTTTCCCTATTCCCTTGATTGGCCCCTTCCCAGAATGGGCACCGGGTGGGACCTCTAGAGCCCTAGCCGGGGACAAAAACTTTTTTAGTCCTGGGGGATTAGCACACCCCCGGGCTTTTCCCGCCTAGCTCCCTTAAACCATGGGGGGTTACTAGGGTATTTGCGGGGGGACCCCCAAAAGGTTTTGACAGACCGGGGGACCCCTTCCCCCCGAGACGTTCGGGGAGACTGCCGGGGATTACTGAAAAAAAAGTTTTTAAAAAACCTGGGGTTTTTCCCCCCAAACCGCGGATTAGTAGAGGGTTTAATCAGACCTCAAGCAAATGTACGGGGTGGTCCGGGAGGGAAGGAACGACCGCCCTCCCCCGTCCTTTTTCCCTTGGGAAGTCCCAAAGCCCCCCACGGGTTTCCCCCCCTTGAACCAAGGCGAAAACCTCGGGGAAGGATTTTTTTAAAAGAAGGCGGGGAAGAAGAGGCCTTCCCACCCCACTAACATATGGGAACGCCAGTTCGCATAGATTTGGAAAGCCCCTGCCCCAAAAGTCACATGGGGGGGGCTAAACAGCACAGGTTCCCATAAAACCCGGGGCCGCCTCGAGTTCCCCCCGAGATGGGGTCATGGTCCTGTGCCACCTCCCACTCTGTTTTCCCCACGGGGGCCCCCCTAGGTTTAAAGGAGAGGGGGGACGGTCACATTTGGTGAGTAAACCCAATGGCCCCCAAAAGGGCGGTATATCATGTAAACCCTGCTAAAACCCCGTGGAAGGACGGGGGCCCCTGACCCCTCCTCCGACCCCCGCCACTTTCGCCACACCGACCTTAACTTTGGGGAGACTTAGACCCGGCAACGGCGGGGCTGGAAAAGTTATCCGGACGTCGAGAGGTAATGAACACCCGGGAAAGGGCCTCTCTGATTGGCCCAAAATTGTGACAGGCCCCGGGGTTGCCCCAAACGCCTTACCGCCTTCCGAGGCAAAAAAAAGGGTAAATGGAATGGGGACGCAGTGGGAAAAGGTGTAAAGAGGAGAGTTATAGTCCCGGTCCAGCCCCCTTTGGGTGCGGGAAGCCTGCGGGGGGTTGAGGTTCTGCAATGACTTCCGCCCGGAACCAATCTCCCAATTTGATGCCTATCCCAAAGCCCGCGGGCGACCCCCTGAGAGGTTTGGCGGCTTACCCGACCAATTACTGACAAAAAGGGACTGGCAGGTTCCTTTAACGGACTCCGGGGAAAAAACCCCTTATACCCCCGCGGAACCTACGTCCTTCCATTTGGGACGGGCCCAGCAACCTTTTTCCCCCGGGGGCAAAGGTTTCATAAATACAGTGTTTTACCAGTGCGTGGTCATCTATTCCAGCACATGGAAGGGAAAACCTACAGCTTTGGGGTATTACGGCCGGGAGGGGGTCCGGGTTAATCCCAAAAAATGTTTCTTTGATTGCAGGCCAAAATTTTGGCTACCTGGTGGGGCGGGGGCCCAAGGCCCAGTGCTCAAAATTATTTTGAAAAGGCCCGTCCCGGGGAACCGCGGGGAGGTCCGTTTTTCGGGGTTTGCGGACCCCCGTTTGTACCCGGAGAAAACGGGCCCCGACTGATTTAACAAAGAAGGGCCCCCAACATTGTGGATTCCAAAACAGCGCTGATTTTGGGATTGAAGAGCGCCCCGTCCGCATATTTTTATGGCACCACTTTTTTTGCCTTTTATCCCCCAGACGGACGCCGGACCAGGCCTGGGAGCCCGGGAGCCAAAAGGGCGAGGGGGCAAACCCCGCGTTCCGAGCGGAAACTGTTGGGCCGGGGGACCAGGTTGCGGCGGGGGGAGGGGGGTTGGCGAAAATGGGGGATCACCCCCTGAGGTACTACCTGTTGGGCGGGGGTTCACCCCGTCCGGGACCATGCACCCCTACAGTGGGTGGCCCCGCACGGAGTCGAACCCGGTCACCCGGGGGTTTTGACCGAGCCCAAAAGGGCCGTCATCCCGGGTGCCTTTCCGCCAACGCCGGCCTCTCTCCCGGGCCACCCTTTGGAAAGGGGGGCCGACCCGGGTCTGGGGTGAGGGGGGCCCTTTCCCCCCCACTGGGAGGGGCAGCTAAAAGGGGGTGGGGGGGAAGGCATTCTGAGCCATGCCGGGGTGTGGCAAAACGACTAACTCTTTTCACTTCCTGGGCCAACCGGGAGGTTCCACCTGTCTCTCTGGGCGCACTTGGGACCGAGCCAATGGAGACAGACCTTGCCAGCTCCGGGCCCCCGATGTCAACATCCCGGGGCAAACCAATGAAAATGAACACGTGCCCCCCCTTTTTTATCCTTCCTGTCTCCCCCTTAAAGCCTTCCTTTCCCTTCTGTGTCAGTCTTGTTTTGACTCTGGTTTTGCACTTCATGCTGGTATTGGAAAACGGGTTTCAGCCAGGGTACCAAAAATGGGTGGCTGCCCCAAACCTTTTCTGTCTTTTACTCGTTTTTTGACAAGGAAAGTAGGCAAAGGGACTTTCATTTGTGTTCCCCTAAAGAGTTACTTGAAATCACTTTGTGATTGTGCCGGGGTTAAAAAATCCCTGGTTCAGATTCATTTTAAATTTTTGGCTTTCGTATCTTCTGCATTGCATTCAGGGTTTAAACCGATGTTTTTTCTCATAGGCCCTTTTAAATTAAAATTTTGTAATTACAACATTGCTCCAAATGAGACACGGGTTTAGTAAAATATACCAGCCCCCACGGTTTTTTTAAAGGTCTATTTTTTAGAATCAACTTTTTTTCAGCTCGGTGAGCTAGCTTCAAAAGTTATTTCCCGGAAGTTGGGGAGCGAAGCGCTTTGGGGTCAGTTTTTTTTACCAGCGTCATATACCCGGGGTTTAATAACAATAATACAGAAAAAAATGATCTCGGGGGGATATAATTACGGGGCGGATGTGGCCGGCCCCGAGTTTGACACATATGGACTAAATAGCTTTAAAAGA
>NW_024381444.1:20000-34767 GCF_016835505.1 Polypterus senegalus
TTAAAAGAAAATCATTTTTGTGTCCTCTGCAGTGCAGAGAGAAAGGCTTTGGTTGGGGATAAAAGGAAAAAGGTATAAAGAAAGAAAACTCATTTTTCTTTAATATAGTGTAGAGATGTCTTCGCTGACAATTTTGTAAGTAGTGCCTGGAAGATTCAGAGTGTGGAGAAACTCTAGAGACAGCGTGTGTATTAACTTCTGACAGATAGATAGATAGATTGATAGATCTAAGGCCTGCATTTTAAAAATGAAGAAACTTGAGGAGGAAATCGCGAGATACATCAGACTCTGCTAAATGTTTACTCTGAGGATTTGCTACACACAACCGAGCACAAAGAAAACAACACTACGGGATTTATTGGAACTTCAAGCTCACGGAGCTTTAATACGCTTCTCGTTTTCAACAAATTAACCACCTCGATGCACCTACAAAATTTTTCTTTGCTTTGGAAAAAAAAGGAGGCCCAAGGTAAAGTTATTCATGTCCTCCAAAAAGACACTGGAGAAGAGCTGAGGGAGCCTGAGGACATCCGGGACTTTGCTGTGTCTTTTTACAAGACTCTGTTTTCAAAGGAGCCGCTCAGTTCTCTCTTCTTCAACCACTTTGTTAAAAGGACTGCCTCATATTTCTGACAATTCAGCCGAGTTTTTGGACAGCGACCTTTCTTTTCAAGAACTCATAACTGCACTCGAGAGTCTAAATACTGGTAAGACGCCGGGAATTGACGGCTTACGGTTGGATTTTATAAACATTTTTGGCCGTTATTAAGTTTGGACTTCTTCGGTGGTACAGGACTGTTTGCAAGCAGGGAGCTTCCGTCAGCTGTCGCCGAGCTGTCGTCACATTGCTACCTAAGAAAGGCAACCTCTGCCTTCTGAAGAACTGGTGGTCCTTGAGCTTACTCTGCTCAGACTATAAAATCATCTCGAAGGTTAGCGCACGAGACTGAGAAAGTGATGAGCAGCATCATCAACCCCTACCAGTCCTACTGCTGCACCGGACAGACAAATTCACAACAACATATTTGTTCATTTCTGCATCGAAAGCTTTCAACTCTCGATGTTGGCGTTCTATCATTAGACCAAGAAAAGGCTTTTTATCGGTCGACCACAAATATTTATTTACAACCTTAAGAGTGTTTGGTTTTGGTTTACGCTTTGTAAGGTACATCAAATTGTTGTATTCAATGTGTTTGGCGTATTAAAAATCAATGGGTGTTAAGCCGGCCATTCGCTGTGACCAGGGGATTCGATCAGGGGTGTCCTTTGTTGGGGATGTTATACGCCATCTCCATAGAACCCGTTCTTAGGCAGCTTGATAAACACCTGCAGGGATTCGTAAATTCCATTGTCTAAAAATTTAACGCTTAAATTTCTGGCCTTTGCAGCAGACGCTGGGGTGTTTGTGGATTCTGATGCAGACGTCTCCTCTGTATTTAAATGTTTGACACTTTTTAAAGGAGCATCTTCTGCAAAGTTAACTGGGAGAAGGGAATGCATATTTATCAGGGGACTGGGCAAATCGTCCTCTGCCAGTCTTACCATCAGGGCTGGGCTGGAATAGGAAAGCTTTCCGTTATCTTGGGGTTGTGCTGGGTGGTGAGGACACTGAAAAGGAGGTGGAACCTAAATTGGACATGAATAGTGTGAGGGAGGACTCGATTTTAAGGCTTGATAGACAGGAAAAGAAATGTTTTCGATCTTTAACTAAAAAAAATGTGTATGTGTACTGCATCAAAGTTTTCCATTTTTCAAATCTAAAAAAAATATAATGATGCCCTGGACTGAAAAATTAAATGTAAAGGCAGAGGTCAGGCCAGCATGGAGAGAATTTATAAACCCCTAATAATAAGAGAGCAGGCGATTTACAATGGAGAATCGGACACGGGGTCCTCGCAACTAATGTGTTTCTAAGTAAAATTCAGAGTGATGTGAGTGATAAATGTGCCTTCTGTGGGGAGAGAGAGACAGTTTATCATTTATTCTTGTATTGTACAAGACTGTAAACTCTGCTTGTATACTTTCAGAAAATGTGAAAAATTTACTGTTTCTTTTAATGATCAGAGATTTATTTGGGGCATGAAATGTAACAAAACATCAAAATCAAAACTTCAACTTTTAAATTATTTACTTGGGCACTAAAATTAGCCATTTTAAAAGCCGTAATAATAAACAGAGTAGTACGCTACAGATGTACTGTTTATTTTCAAATTTTATGTAATTTCAAGAATTAGGCTGGAATTTACGTATTATAAAACAATGGGTAATACTGAAGAATTTAAAAAGTGTGGGGAGTGAAGAGGGTGCTGTGCTCTATTGAGGAGAGAGCAACTAAAAATTAATTTGGAATAATGAAGAAGAGTGGGTGTGCGAATTGTTTTGTTAAACATTAGAAGGATTGTTTAGAGTACTGAATACTAAATACAGACTTGTGTACTTAAGTTAATGTGGGGGACGGGAGTAGTGGAGGAGTACTGTCTTCATTATTTGTATTGAGAAATTGTTATTTGTATTGATGTTCATGTCTTCTGTTATTGTGGAAAATAAAGTTTATATTAAAGATAGATAAATAGGAGGCACTATATAATAGATAGATAAATAGGAGGCACTATATAATAGATAGAGGGACTATTTAATAGATAGATAGAGGCACCATATAATAGACAGATAAAGAGATGATGAATATAATACATAGATAGATTGTAGATAGAGGCACTATATGATAGATAGATAGATAGATAGATGCTATATATATCTCTATTATATAGTCGTCTATCTATTATATAGTGCCTCTATCACCCATCTATCTATGTATTATATAATGCATCTCTCTGTCTATTATATGGTGCCTTATCTATCTAGTTATCTATTATATAGTGCCTCTATCATATATAGCGCATCTAACAGATAGATAGAGCACTATATAATAGATAGATAGAGCACTATATAATAGATAGAGCACTATATAAAAAGATAGATAGAGGCACTATATAATAGATAGATAGATATATAGTGCATCTATCTATTGTATAGTGCCTCTGTCTATCTATACTAATAAAGGCAAATCCCTCACTGACTGACTGACTCACTCACTCACTATTCCTACAGCTTACTTACAAAAGTTAAGCAGGTTTCATTTCGAAATTCTACGCGTAATGGTCATAACTGGAAGCTATTTTTCTCCATTTACTGTAATGGAGTTGAGCTCGAAAGCGTGGTGGGCGGAGTTTCGTGTGACATCATCATGCCTCCCATGTAATCACGTGAACTGACTGTCACGCAGTGCGTAGAAACCAGGAAGGCTCCAAAAGCACTGAAGAAACATGCATTATACAATTGAGAAGGCAGCTGAAACAATAAGAAGCGGCGAATGACATATACAACCATATTCATGAGTGTTGCTACTTAGAAACAAAGCTCGGATTGTAAACCTAAACTTTAAATTAAGTTCATAGACAGGCTGCCGTTGGCGTTTGTCATGTGGGATACAAGTTTAATGAGAGGACGCAGGGATATAAACGAGAGTTTTGATCACTTTGTAACTAAGTTAAAATTGCACGTGAAGGGGTGTGCTTATGCAAATTCCGAGAGACTGTGTTTGTGGGGGATTGACAGTTAAGGCGGGTGGGGGAGTCACGTCATCATCTCCCCTCCCATTCACCTCATTTCGCTCTGAGCTGAGCTCCGCAGCTAACGACGCAGTGTTACGAGCGACTTTGTGGCGCTGCCACCAAATACTCACAGAAAAATCAACAAGTTAATACACACTCTGTCTCTAGAGTTTCTCCACACTGAATCGCCCAGGCACTACTTACAAAAGGTTACATTGACAATGGTGTTACGTTATTTTAAAATGTTTCCATTTCTTAGCACAAGCACAGCATGTGCTCCATACGCGTTAAAAATCACGCATTTAATCACACTTTGCAATACAAGCAAAGGGGAACTTATGTCAATGCATGATTTCATGGTACACGATTACATTGATCAGCGCTTCCGATTCATTTTACCCTTGCACCCCTTTGGTTTGAGAAGAAGTATGAAAAATATGGACGTTAACACAGAAAAACAGATCACCAATTGAAGCTTTATGAATAATCGACTGCCATCAATAATTGTTTTGGTAAAGCTATACTCGTGTAATCCTTCTTCCATTTTATAATTTTTCGCCACTAGCCATGATTAAATGAACGGTAAAAAGTAAGAAGCGAGGGTGACTTATTCAGGCAGGCAGGCGACAGCTCAATAGCTCGAATTTGGATATAAGTAGGTTCTATTTAGTCGCCAGAAATATCTTTGTTAGGAATGGAAGTTGAATTTAGTCTTTAAATTTCTATGGTAAAGAAAAAGTTATGCAATGATGACTACATTTAACTATATAAAGTCAAAACTTGATTATATAAAGTCACTGTCGGAATAAATAAAGTCAAAACCTCAATATATAAAGTCAGTGCTGGAATATATAAAGTCAAAACTTGAATATATAAAGTCATTCCCAAATATATAAAGTCAAAACCTGAGTATATACAGTGGTGTGAAAAACTATTTGCCCCTTCCTGATTTCTTATTCTTTTCATGTTTGTCACACAAAATGTTTCTGATCATCAAACACATTTAACCATTAGTCACATATAACACAAGTAAACACAAAATGCAGTTTTTAAATGATGGTTTTTATTATTTAGGGAGAAAAAAATCTAAACCTACATGGCCCTGTGTGAAAAAGTAATTGCCCCCTGAACCTAATAACTGGTTGGGCCACCCTTAGCAGCAATAACTGCAATCAAGTGTTAGTGATAACTTGCAATGAGTCTTTTACAGCGCTCTGGAGGAATTTGGCCCACCTCATCTTTGCAGAATTGTTGTAATTGGCTTTATTTTTGCTGTATATATATTTACAGTGGGATGCAAAGTTTGAGGAACCTTGTTAATAGTCATTATTTTCCTGTATAAATGTTGGTTGTTACGATAAAAAATGTCAGTTAAATATATCATATTGAAGACACACACAGTGATATTTGAGAAGTGAAATGAAGATTATTGGATTTACAGAAAGTGTGCAATAATTTTTCAAACAAAATCAGGCAGGTGCATAAATTTGGGCACCACAAAAAAGAAATGAAATCAATATTTAGTAGATCCGCCTTTTGCAGAAATTACAGCCTCTAAAGCGCTTCCTGTAGGTTCCAATGAGAGTCTGGATTGTGGTTGAAGGTATTTTGGACCATTCCTCTTTACAAACCATCTCTAGTTCATTCAGGTTTGATGGCTTCCGAGCATGGACAGCTCTCTTTAACTCACACCACAGATTTTCAATTATATTCAAGTCTGGGGACTGAGATGGCCATTCAGAACGTTGTACTTGTTCTTCTGCATGAATGCCTTAGTGGATTTTGAGCAGTGTTTCGGGTCACTGAGCTTACCAAGCCAATTTGAGTTCCAATAATTATTTCTAAAAGTTTTGGAATCAATAAAATGACAACGGTGCCCAAATGTATGCACCTGCCTGATTTTGTTTGAACAATTATTGCACACTTTCTGTAAATCCAATAAACTTCATTTCACTTCTCAAATATCACTGTGTGTGTCTCCTATATGATATATTTAACTGACATTTTATCGTAACAACCAACGATTTATACAGGAAAATAATGACTATTAACAAGGTTGCCCAAACTTTTGCATCCCACTGTACTCATGACAATGACAAAACAATTACATTAACAATCATGTTACGTTATTTTTAAAATTTTTCCTTTTCTTTTTCATAACTTCTTTTACACACTACTTCTCCGCTGCAAAGCGCGGGTATTCTGCTAGTCTATTATATAGTGCATCTGTCTATCTCTATATATAATCTTCATTTGGATCTTGATCTTTGTTTGTCCACGAATTAATTAGAAGAAGCAGCACTAGATGGCAGTAGAGAGACAGCTAAAACATAGGCATTGCATTAAGAATTTCCTCCAGGCTTATACTACTGAAGACTGTAGTATGCCAGATCACACCTCAAAACACAGACATTCAAACTAAACAAATTGTTGTGCTTTAAATTAACTAAAGAGATCTTCATTTAGATCTTATTCTTTGTTTGTCCACGAATTCCACCGCGATCGTAGACCACCTTCCAGTTTAGTGCGCTGTTGTTACTCATGGATGTCAACAATGTGCGGAATAACGAAAGGGGTGGTGGACAGTGTTACGCTGGTTAGCTCCTGAGGCCTGGTTAGAGAATGAGATTGCCGAAGATAAAAGGTACGTGCCTCACGTAACATATGAATGAAAGAAAGACAATGTGTAAAATGAATAACGTAACGTACGCGTTCGGAAATTATTACTGTTACGTTGTAGCCGGCGCTCTGGCGTCTCACAGTTGTACCGTGGCTTGCTCACATGTCAGTGAAGTGATCCCTATTTATGCTTTAAAGAGCCTGGATACCTATGTGTCCCCCTTTTATAACCATTGCTCCGTGTATATTGCCTTACTCTTTGGATTGCTACAAAGCAACCTGCGAGATTGGAGAAAGGTTGAGAAGACATCATGACGGACAGAAGCAGAAATGCTCCTACACCACCACATAATTACTATTCGGACAGTGATTTCGAGTAGGCCCAAGGGTTTTCTTTTGTAATTTTGTTTCCCTTATAAAAAATCATAATGCTGTGCGATGAAGGGCCCAGTTCACAACTGGCCGCCGCGTTTAAACAGGGAGTTCTTCACAGACAACTTTAACACGCGCAACGTAGTTGGGGCATACGGCTAGTCTATTATATATTGCATCTATCTATTATATAGTGCCTCTAATAGATAGAGGCACTATATAATAGATAGATAGATAAATAAATAGATGCACTATATAATAGATAGACAGAGGCACTAATATAATAGATATATAGTGCATCTATCTGTCTATCTATTGTGGTCCCCGGCGGGGCCCCAGGAGGACCAGAGGAGGGCTTGTGCCTCTTCCAGACCGCGAGGCGCCCGTCCTGGTTATGTTGGGGGCCTCGGGTACAGGGCTTGGAAGCCCAGCCCTGTAGGGACCCGTGGCCACCATCAGGCGGCACCCCGGTGCCGGAATATCCAGTGTGGTCCTGACGCCCAGGAGGAGGGCTTGTGCCTCCAGATTGCGAAGGCGATCGCCCTGGTTGTATTGGGCCAGGAAGTGCTGGGGAAGACAACAGGGGACACCGGACGGCTTCTGGCGCAGGCCGGCACTTCCGCCACACTGGGGTGTGGCTAGGACTGTGAATGCCGGGAAGCAGCTGGAGCCCATCCGGGATCCCATTTAAGGGGCCGCCTCCCTCCAGTCAGAAGTGGATGTCGGGTGGAAGAGGACAGAGCTGGCGCAGAGGCGGTCAAGAGAGAGGCACGGTGACTTGAGAGTGTGGGCTGGACTTTGGGGAATCGGTGCAAGAGGCACTGGGGTTTGCAAGTGCACTGAACTGTGTAAATATTGTAAATAAATAGTGTGTGGTGGAACTATGTTGTCCGTCTGCCTGTGTCCGGGTCCCAGTCCACACTATCTATCTATTATATATTGCCTCTATCTATCTATTATATAGTGCATCTAGTAGATATAAATAGATGCACTATATAATAGATAGATAGATACTTTAGTAATCCCAAGGGGAAATTCACATACTCCAGCAGCGGCATACTGATAAAAAACAATAAATTAAAGAGTGATAAAAAGGCAGGTATAACAGACAATAACTTTGTATAATGTTAACGTTTATCCCTTGGGTGGAATTGAAGAGTCGCATAGTGTGGAGGAGGACCGATCTCCTCAGTCTGTCAGTGGAGCAGGATGGTGACAGCAGTCTGTCACTGAAGCTGCTCTTCTGTCTGGAGATGATCCTGTTCAGTGGATGCAGTGGATTCTCCATGATTGACAGGAGCCTGCTCAGCGCGTCACTCTGCCATGGATGTCAAACTGTCCAGCTTCGTGCCTACAATAGAGCCTGCCTTCCTCACCAGTTTGTCCAGGCATAAAGAAGGTAAATAAATGCTGCCCAGTCATCTGAGGATGTGTCTCTGTCCACATGTTACCAACTGATGAGATCATTTCACAAAAATCATAAAACATCTTAACTGTGGCCATGAGCAGAGCATCACATTTGTAAAATGGAAAACATATGGTTAATGTTAATTTAAATTCTCCTAAACTGAAGTGCATCAAGAATCCAATTTTTGTTGAGTTTACGCACACATTTACTTACCTTTGGCTTTTGTCCGAGGACAGCAGTGACAGAAAGCACTGCAAGCCGAGTTTGTACCCCGTGCTCTGGCTCTGCACAGAAGAAAAGCAAAAAACACTCGTCTTCAACAAAAACGACAACACAACGCCTACGTTGACTTGGTACTGACTGGAAGAACGAAGAGTCTTATTGGGGGGAAAAACAAAAACACAAGAACCTTTGTCCACTCCGAGTCGTACATACTAACTAGAAATGAACCTCGAGATAAGACATGACACAAGATGTTAAACTGCTGTATTTAAACTTGTTTGAAAAAGCAAAATACTTTAAGAGGCCACATACAGTGAATTCACTTCCCTTTGTATACACTTTATTGTGTTGAACATTTAATTTTAAAGGATACTTTTGCCATTTAGTTCAGCATTTGTCATGTCAACGTATTTCTTCACAGTCAAGGTATTCATTTGCCACAGAAAATTGCGCTCTAAAGTGAAGCGTTTTTTTTTTTTATTATTTTTGTTTTTTTGGCCTGTTCTGGCAGCGAACGAAGACTTTGGTCCACATTTGAATGAAAACACCTGGAAACTCACCAAATACGTCCACTCTGAAGCTGCAAAGATTTTCATTTAAGATAACATGCCTCCACATTAATGAGGAATTCTTGTGATATTAGAAGCAGTTATGTTATTACAGATTCTTGGCCCGTTTACTTGAGGTAAGAAGACATTTCCCATTCACTCATAAGCCTCCCAGCCGCCATCATTATTGGAGTTATGACTGCCAAAGTTTTCTGTTCTCCCCGGCCATGTGGCCTTTTCTTTGGACTTCCCTTTAGAGACCTAAAAATTGATTCAATATACAAGGACACTACTACTCTCTTAATTATATCGTATATCTATCTTATGCAAGTGTGTATTATTTTTTTTTTGTATACAATCTAATTTTAATTTGATTTACTTTGCTTGTAATTATTTCTCTGACCTGTTGTAGAGCACTTTGACCAACATGAAAATGTGCTCTGGACATAAAAGTTGTTCACTTTTACTTCTGCAATTATGTTTCTTCTGCTAAGACTTTCTGCTGTGATGTGTGCTCACATCCTAGGATTATTCTTTCCTAAATTGCACAGACTTATCACCATTACATTCTGTTATTTTACATAACCTACAGAGTGAGAAGCACACCAAGAGGCAGCTAAGTGAAAACTACAATAACAATAAATCTGAGCGGATTAAACTGTACTGCACTTTTAAAAGGCCACAGACTTTAGAAAGGCCAGCTTGGCTTTTTCAAAGGAGCTACAGGTAGCTAACTTCAGCTTTATAAATTATGTGCTCTTGCCGAGGATATGAAATAAAAGAATCAAGGACAATGTGTCAAAATGATTAAACTCAATGACACAATTAATCTGTAAATACAAACGGAGATCATGCAAAACTCGTGCTGACCCTGGCACTGTGAGGGAGGAATGACAGCTCTGTGCTATCAGTGTGTGAATTCTGAATGAACTAAACTTCAACCTGATCAAACTAGGGTCAATCACCTTTGCTACACCGACCCGTGTGTGTGTGTGTTCACGCGCCGATGGCATTGCTCCGGTCTTGTACCTTCCCCACAATCCTTCTCTCTTGGTTAGTTGTAAGCCTATAATCAGGGCTTCAAGTTGTGGTTGGCTTACTGGTGTGCGCAGGCACCTCATGCTCTGATCTCCAAGGGAACCCTCAAGACACTGATATCACATCCATGCAGCAACATGTTCTGATCTCTAACAGAGATCTGAAAGTCATTGGGTTCAGTTTCAAGCACAGCCTCCGTTCAGTCCTTCTGCATGCTCTAAATTCTCTCTCACTGCAGCACAGACTGGTGAAACAATGAAAATGGATGAATGAATTAAATAAAAGCTTTCAGTATAGTTAAGCGATATAAATTACCCTGATGTGCGTCTTTTCAAGTTATTATTGTCGATTTGTCTACATAACAGCGATTGCACTTCACATCTGGACATCAACACTCAGTAACGTCAATAATAGTGCTTGGTGATTCACTTCCCAGGTGAACGCAGGTACCTCTAAATGAAAGGACACCATGAAGGGGGGCAAAAAGTGCACAGCCGGCCTCCTTTTCCTTTTTAAAAACATGGATACACTGTTGTATGTGCGCTGTTGTGTATGACACAGATTAATATTCAGTAACATTTTTAGCTTAAATAACTGACATGTTCTATTTATGTGCCTTGTCCCCATTAGCCCTATTGTAGGCTGCAAGAACAGATAAGGTATTTTTACAATTTATAAAGAATGCTTTATTTTAGAACACAATTTTGGGGCAAATTAATACAGTATATACCATTTTCATAAAAAAAAACATGACTTGAAAAATATCAACTCAGTACTTTGTAGAAGCAATTACAGTTTCAGGTGTCTAAAAGCTAAACACAAGTGGTTCTGGGCAGTTGATTCCATTCTTCCTAGCGGACCCTTTCAAGCTCCGTTAGTTTGGACCCATCTCTCCACTGATAACTCTGTGGGTTTTAAGCACGGGCTTTGGTTAGGCCATCAAGGGCAGTCATACACTTGTCTCAACGCCATTCCCCGTCATTTTGGATGTGTAATTCAGAGGTCTGTTGTGCAGAGGTGACCCATCACCCCAGTGTGATGCAGCATGCACTCTGCAGCAGGTTTTCAAGGACTTCTCTGTATTAGGCTGCATTCCATTCTCACCAGTTTCCCCATCCCTGGCGTTGATAAGCAACCCCATAGCATAATATTGTCACTACCAGGCTTCACAGTAGGTATGGTATTAGGCAAAATATAGTGCTTAAGAGTTCTGTCCTAAGAGGTCAATTTGTGTCACATCAGACCAGAGAATCACTTTCATCATGAACCTTCGAAATATAGTTTGGACAACTTTTACTCAAGAATGGCTTCTGTCAACATACCAGCCTAACTGGTGAAATGCTGCCGAGATGGTTGTCTTCACAACAGGTTCATCCATCTCAGCAGAAGACTTCTGGCGCTCTGTTAAAGTAACAATCAGGTTTTTGGACACCTCCCTGATAAAGACCCTTCTGGCCCAGTTAGTAGCTGTGGCTGGATGGCCAGCTGTAGGATCAGTCCTGGTAGTTCTAAACTTCATCCATTTCACAATGAGGTCACTGCCCTCTTGGGAACTCTCAGATCTTTAGAAATGATTTTATACCCTTGCCCCGATTTATGCCTAACCACAATTTTATTGTGGAGGTCTACAGAGACTTCCTTGGACCCCATGACTTGGTTTTTGAACTTGACATACATGTGTGTGTCCTTCTAAACAATATTCATTCAATTCCATTTGCAACAGGTGGACTCAATGGGCTCTAGAGACATCAAGGATAATTAAAGCAAACAGGATGTAGACCTTAGTGTGGAGAGAGAGACAGCAAATGGCTGAATACGTTTCACCTTTTGATTTTAAAAAATATGTATATCTTCCTAAGAACATGTTTACAGTTTGTCATTATGGGTTACTGGGTATTGATTGAGGGGCAACAATAGAAAATGCATCAATTAAAAATGTTATCTCCAATACAATGTGTGGACCTGTGTATGTTCTGAATCCACTGTAGAACCTGTGTGCTTCAGCATGTCTGAAGGATTCTTGCAGCAGACAACACTATGCAGTCCTGATATTACAAATTAAATAATAATGTGATGTGAACTGAAAGCGGGGTGCTGCCCATGTGCACTAATGACAGATGTGTGGTTTTGTATGTATAAGTAAAAGCAAACAAAGCCAAATTCTCTTACTGAGCACAATGGACACAAAGTCAAAGGCTGAATAGTTTAATGTTCTCCAAATGACAAGAACATAAAGGAAAAAAAAAGCATCACTTCACCAGATGTAAAATACATGCTATACAAAATAACACAGAAAAATCAGTAACAGACAAAATTATTTAACATCAATCAACAGATGAATCACAAAACGTTATTGGAATCTTCTGCACCCATGAAAAACCTTGTATGTAATGTATGCCCCAGGAAATAAAGGTCAAAAGAATAAATGCCATATCTGTCCAATGAGTGGTCTGTGAACATTTTCACAGCTGCTGGAAGATTCAAAATGAAAGGAATATAGAAATTAATTTATTTGAAAATATGTTAAATATCAGAAAATGTCAACATCAAGCATTTTAAGATATCTCAAAAATAACTCCCTTTGAAAATCCCATTGTCACAGATGTTTATGACAGAACATGTTTGCACCTTTTTTATTTGTAAGTAATTTGTTGTCACGTTACTGTATGACTGACCACCTACAACATATAAAACCACGAGCTTTACAACATGCAAATGGGCAGTTCTAACGGCTATTGGTGAGTAAAGGACAGAGTCAACGCCAAATAGGCAAACTTCTGTCAAGGTATTCGAGACTCAATTCAAAAGTGGCGGCTGAGGTCAGGAATGAGTATGATAAATGCCAAAGGCAAAATCCAGGAAATAAACCTGAAACAAACATTAAACACTCAGAATTACCCTGTGACAAAGGAATGCCAGAAAGCAGTTTTGGTCAGTTGACTAGGACACTAAACAAATTCCTGCCTTGGTATCAAAAATGACATCCGTACAAGTGCAGGGCTGAATGTTGCAGCCGAGTTGATAATGGCAAACCAACAGGATATTATGGACTGGGACTGCCTTGTTTGACTTTTGTACTTAAAGATAAATTAGTCTCAGAGGGCCGAATATATCTGTTTCCTCTGAATGGGACTTCCACTCTGCTATAAGATGTCTTAAAAACTCAGTGATATGATATGCGATGTTTTGAAATGCATGCCATATTTTAAAAAAGAAGCAATTTTTATTGATCTGAAAATGAACACGTTTGGAGAGAGGGTACACATCCAGAATCGTTGCACGCTCCTGTTATCTGGGCTAATCTCCTGACTGACTGTGTTCCCAGTGTTTAACTGGCTTCTCTGCCTATGCCCAAGAAATGACACTCAGCCGCCTCCGATTGGCGATAAAAACACGTTAATGAGGTATGACAGAATAATCTTCTGTCTAGGACTGGTTCATTTGTTACATTTCATGCTGCCAAAACATGACTTGGCACCCAGTGCCCTTGGACTGGATCATGTATTTCCAGGATGAAGATGGAAGGATAAATTTAAGGTATTTTTTCATGCCTTGAAACTTTACTTCATTTTAAAATTACTTTTGAGATTTTTGTTCTATCTTGAATTTTAATTATTGAGTGTTGCTTTATTTCAGGATAAATAAAAATGCATATTAATAAAGGTGACATGCATTTTAAGATATCCTGAATTAGCTTTGTCTTTTTGAGGTAACTCAAACATTGAACTTTACTGTAAGGAAATTCATGTAAAATGGGAATTATATAGGACATTACTCAGATACTGTACATCTTGAAATGCACCCAAGATTTCTTAACATACACTAGGAACCTGTTGATATTCTTAAAATGAAGAAAATGTCATACAGTTGATTTCAGATATCTGAAGATCTGACCAGCAACCCCCCAAATGTTAATTCAGCATGCCACAGCACAAGCTACTCCTGTATTATATGGGGCTACTTTATACATCCTGTGTCACAGTTTGCATTGATTTCAATCATTTGCTAAATATGGGTACTACATGACTTGAATCATTTTCCTTGTACACATATTTAACAAATATATTTAAAAAACATTGCAGCTGTCTGAAACTGAGAGTTGTGTTTTAATCCATCAGTTTAAACCATTTGTTAATTACTTGGAAAAAGTTAGTTTTTTCTGGACAGAAGAAACATGAAAAAAGGAGAGTTTATAAGAAGATAAAAACACCAGGCAACAGGCGCAAAAAATCTTTCTGTAAGTGCCACCAGTTCTCCTTTAGTACCATGCATCAAGCTTTGTGATTCATTTGCTCATTAAGCATAAGAATAAGACACTACATTGACTAGTATAACTAGTGCTAAAAAAATTCACATTAAAATCTATATTTAAATAAACACCAGAAACAACCCGCCTTCTCAAATTTCTCAACCAAACACAATTGATCAAGTAATATTGCTTTAATGTATTAGCATTTTCCAAACCCTTTGGGTCCAAAGTATAAAATCTAAAAGAAATGCTTATGCATCAAGGAATTTAACCTGCATTTGTTATTTATCTATAAGAAGAATTAAAGGCCCCCAAAAATAAGGGAAAAAAAATTTTCCAATGGCCCTTTTTAAGAAAAAACAGATTGGGCCCAATATTAAAATTATCAAGAGTTTCCTTTAAAAAATCCCTTTTTAAAAAAATTTGAAATCCCCCCCAAAAAATTATTTGTTTAAAAATTTCAGTTCTTGCAAAAAGTTATCTGAGGTCTAAATTTAAATTTATGGCCCCCTTTTCATTTGTTTTCTTTTTTTAATTATTTAAAATTTTTAAAAGTGCAAAACCCTTTAAAAAATTGAAAAAACAAAAAGGTTGGCAAAAAATTTTTTACTTACCAATTTTTTTTTTTTTTGAAAATTTGGTAATATAATTTTTAATATTCCCTTAAAAATTTTTAAAAATTTAAAAAAGAAATTTTTCC
>NW_024381445.1:0-35383 GCF_016835505.1 Polypterus senegalus
CATCCTATGAGTTGCACAGCTCAAGGATGCAAGCATCCCTGCGGAACCTAAACTTCACTTTAAAAGAGAAGTTTTTTTGGTCTCAAAGGGATGGGTGCTCAAGCGGGCGGCTCAGTTGTTTGCAAGCGAACTCACAGAGTCCTCCCATACCTGACTTTACTTGTGTGTGTGTGTAGAGAGAGAGACAGAGCACACATGCCTGCTTGCAAGGGGGTCGGCTAAAAGCTGGGCTGCTTGATTTCTTTCTGAGAAACCTGCTTCATTGCTAAGAATGTTTTTACTGCAGAGTCTGTCACTGAGAAACCTGATTCAATGTTGGTTGAGGAATTTCTGTGAGATGGAAAAGGATGGACCTGTAAGTGATAAAGCAAAGATGAGATAGATATTTTAATGGCGTGTTCATATTAAAATCATAGATAGAACCGAGAACAAAATGCTGAGCTTTTTAGGCTTTCGGCAGGGAAGTGTGGGGACTGGGAGGTGTGGGGACCGGGAAGTGTGGGCCTATGGTTAAATGCGGCCTGACTCAGACCGTGTCTTTGATCTGACAGTTTGTTATCTGTGTGTGTGAGCTGGAAAAATGCAGGTTTTTGAAGCCAAGATGAGAACAAAACGCTTGGCTTTTTATAGGGCCTTTTCAGAACTGGCTGGTAAGTATCGGGGGACTGGGAGGTCTGGGGAGGCCGTCCGTCAGGTTCTGCCTCGGGCCCAGAGGCCGAGGCAGTCCCTTGAGGACGTCAGGGTACGGAACATCCTCGGTCGGTGCTGGGGCGACTTTAGGCTAGTCTGAGCGGTCAGGACAGGCCCGGCCTGTCTGGGCTTGTGCCGGAGAAAGGGCGGGGCGAGGCAGCCCCGGCATGTCTGAGCTGGTCAGGACAAGCCTCGGTCTTGTCCTGACCAGTTCACACAGGCCCGGCATGCCCGAGCTTGTCGAGGTAAAGGCTGTAACATGCCCGGGCTTGTCTTTCGGGAGAGGGGGGCTGAGCGGGTTCAAACAGCGGTCAGACATCCGTCACACGGGCCTTGACAGTTTATTTCGCCCGGCAGGTGCAATCCGGGTTCAACCAACGGGCAGACATCCATCACACGGACCCTTGACAGTTTATGGAACCAATCAGGGGCCAGGGGAGGGTTCAAGGAGGAGTCGGGGAGGGGCAAGCCCTACACCAATCCGGCGCCAGCGGGGCGGAGAGAGGTCACGTGGAGGGGCGGGGAATTCCGACGTGACATCATCAGGAGGCGATGGGCGGGACTTCCGGTCTTGCGTCAGCGGGGCGGGACTTCCGTGTGACGTCAGAGGGGTGGGGCTTAAAAGTCATTAATCATTATGATTGACAGCTCTAATTGCGATTTTGACAGTAGCCGCCCGCCTATAACTACTAACATCCTTTGTTTTACAAGCTGCATTCCGCAAGGTAAGGCAATTTTTCACATCGGACTAACCTGTTGCCTAGGAGCTGTGAATCGCTCCTCGCACCCTGAGCCTGTCACACACACCTGCCGTCTCTGCGCTGTAAAATGCACCCCCACCACCACCCTTAGCTTCAGGTGAGCCGCATGTATTGGGAAAATGTCAGTAGCCACCCGCTTATAACTACTGATGTTTTTCAGAAACATTCCAAAGACATGGGGCAACAAACATTGCTTGTGTCCGGTTAAAATGATTGGCAAACATTTGCTATCATAAAGCCTTTCCAAAATACCGCTCAATAAAGAGAGATGCTTTAAAATTGGTCTAAAACCTTTTTTCATCCCCTTTTAAATATAAAGTATTTTGATATATAAGCCTTGTAAAAAGCACACAGTTAAATACAGTGGGATGCAAAAGTTTGGGCAACCTTGTTAATAGTCATTATTTTCCTGTATAAATCGTTGGTTGTTACGATAAAAAATGTCAGTTAAATATATCATATAGGAGACACACACAGTGATATTTGAGAAGTGAAATGAAGTTTATTGGATTTACAGAAAGTGTGCAATAATTGTTCAAACAAAATCAGGCAGGTGCATAAATTTGAGCACCACAAAAAAGAAATGAAATCAATATTTACTAGATCCGCCTTTTGCAGAAATTACAGCCTCTAAACGCTTCCTGTAGGTTTCAATGAGAGTCTGGATTGTGGTTGAAGGTATTTTGGACCATTCCTCTTTACAAAACATCTCTAGTTCATTCAGGTTTGATGACTTCCGAGCATGGACAGCTCTCTTTAACTCACACCACAGATTTTCAATTATATTCAGGTCTGGGAACTGAGATGGCCATTCCAGAACGTTGTACTTGTTCCTCTGCATGAATGCCTTAGTGGATTTTGAGCAGTGTTTCGGTCGTTGTCTTGTTGAAAGATCCAGCCCGGCACAGCTTCAGCTTTGTCACTGATTCCTGGACATTGGTCTCCAGAATCTGCTGATAATGAGTGGAATCCATGCGTCCCTCAACTTTGACAAGATTCCCAGTCCCTGCACTGGCCACACAGCCCCACAGCATGATGGAACCACCACCATATTTTACTGTAGGTAGCAGGTGTTTTTCTTGGAATGCTGTGTTCTTTTTCCTCCATGCATAACGCCCCTTGTTATGCCCAAATAACTCAATTTTAGTTTCATCAGTCCACAGCACCTTATTCCAAATGTGCTTGAGAATACCTCAAGCGGCTCTGTTTGTGCTGTGGGCGGAGAAAAGGCTTCCTCTGCATCACTCGCATACAGCATCTCCTTGTGTAAAGTGCATCAATGAACGATGCACAGTGATTCCATCTGCTGCAAGATGATGTTGTAGGTCTTTGGTGCTGGTCTGTGGGTTGACTCTGACTGTTCTCACCATTCGCTTCTGTCTATCTGAAATCTTTCTTGGTCTGCCACTTCAAGCCTTAACGTGAACTGAGCCTGTGGTCTTCCATTTCCTCAATATGTTCCTAACTGTGGAAACAGACAGCTTAAATCTCTGGGACAGCTTTCTGTATCCTTCCCTAAACCAGTGGTGGCGAACCCATGGCACGCGCGTGCCAAAGGGGCACTCAGAGCCCTCTCAGTGGGCACGCCGCGCGCCGCCCGAGCACAGAGTTCGTTACTATAAAGCCAGAGGAATGCGGGGCCGGGCTGCTCCTCTCACCGCTCCCCCTCTTCACGCGCGCCAGAGGACTTTTCTCACATCACCCGCCCATCTGCCCAGCAGCCCAATGGGAGCGCGTCCTTCCTCTTCTGTCTGGGGTAAGGCGGGAGGCACACATGCTGCTTGAGGGTGCGGCACGGACTGCAGCCTTTTGAGTCTGTGATTCCCGTGGTGGGGTTGGAGGGGATGTGGTATAGCGGGTCCACAGCTCAAAATTGAAAAGGTCAGTTTTAACAGATAATTGCCGCACTCACGGCTTAATGGGGGTTATGGTAGAGTGGCCGGAGCGGTTTCCGGGAGCTTTGTGATGCGGGCAGTCCTCGCTTAAGCGCACAGGTGAGGAGTCGTTCGCATCTGTAATTATTTCTGGGAGTTGCTAATCGCCACACCTGATCCACGACCCCGTAATATATAATGGAAGCTTTGGGGGCGGAGCTTAATAGGGAAGACCTGCGTGAAACACTTAAGAGGATCGAAGGGATGACAAAGGACAGCACAGTTAGTTATGAAAATGAAATCCTTAAAGTGTGGAATTCTCTGCCAAATAATCTTAAGTCAATGAAGGCACTTGAGATTGCTTTCCTTACTTTGTTTGGAACATCTTATGCTTGTGCGCAGCTGTTTTCAGCTTTGAATTAAATCAAATCTGACACCAGAAACAAACTAACAGATGACCTGAATGCTGCATGTGTTGCTCTCAAACTTACAAAGTATGAGCCAAGGTTAGACAAATTATCAGCATGCATACAACAGCAAAAAGCACATTAATTGTTCAAAAGCATACCGAATGCAAACTTTTACCTTTCAACAAAAAGTTGTTTGTATCATTGAAAGCTCTGTTATTATGTTTTTCTTTTAAGACAAAAGATGTTAATGTATGAGTTGCTTTTTTAAACTAAAAGCTCAGTAGATAGATAGACAGAGCATCAGTATTGGCAGTTCAGTCCAATTTATCATCCAGCTGCACTCCCAGGTATTTATAGGTCTGTACCCTCTGCACACACTCACCTCTGATGATCATGGGGTCCATGAGGGGCCTGGGCCTCCTAAAATCCACCACCAGCTCCTTGGTTATGCTGGTGTTCAGTTTTAGGTGGTATTCAGGTTAAATTGCCATGTTGGCACTTTGCGATAAATAAGTGGGTTTTGGATTGCAGTTTGGGCACTTGGTTTCTAAATGGTTCGCCATCACTGCCCTAAACCATGATGGTGAACAATCTTTGTCTTCAGGTCATTTGAGAGTTGTTTTGTGACCCCCATGTTGCTACTCTTCAGAGAAAATTAAAGAAGGAGGGAAACTTACAATTGACCCCCTTAAATACTCTTTCTCATTATAGGATTCACCTATGTATGTAGGTCAGGGGTCACTGGGCTTACCAAGCCAATTTGAGTTCCAATAATTAGTTCTAAAAGTTTTGGAATCAATAAAATGACAACGGTGCCCAAATTTATGCACCTGCCTGATTTTGTTTGAACAATTATTGCAAACTTTCTGTGAATCCAATAAACTTCATTTCACTTCTCAAATATCACTGTGTGTGTCTCCTATATATTTAACTGACATTTTTTATCGTAATAACCAACGATTTATACAGGAAAATAATGACTATTAACAAGGTTGCCCAAACATTTGCATCCCACTGTAATAGGCAACAGCACCCTTTTTAAATTGCATATTACAAAAAAGGTATCTTCAGTGTATAAAAAGTATTTCCCCACACATAGATTTTACATTTAAATGTCTAAAAGTTAGATCGCCTTCAACGTGCAGTCATTCTGGGAAAAGGTAAGCACCCTTTGGCAAGCCACGAATACGTCGGCTATTTTTTCAACTGTTTCCAAAGCACATAGCCCCCCAGCGTCTATATGAATTTCTTAGAAAAATTATTTCTTTTATCTTTGTATAGGATTAAATGAAATATAACTATTTTTCATGCAGACTATTCATGATTATTATAGGCGCCAAACGAGTATGTTTTTAAAAATGGATGGCTGAATCCTTAATATTTCCAAGTTGATTCTCAAGTGTGTGTGTCAGCACGCTCGTGTGTAGTTGCGTGAGCGCGCCCGTGCGTGCGTATGATATAAGATGCAGCATTTTTTTCTATCTACATGTACGACGATTAATGTTCAAAATTCATAGGACTGAAGCAAACAATAGTAGTTTTTCATACTGAAACGGGTAATCCAATCAAGTAGTTTTTGTCTCGGTTTATGAAAATTCAAACAGGGGCCTCTCCTCTGAGAATATTTAGGAGTGGCTTTAAAGCGCAGCCCGGTGGTGCATTAATTCTGACATAATAAAAGTATTCTGAACTACTTGCAGAAGGGACCCGCTTGTGAAATGCCTTCTCTTTCGAAACAACCTCTCTCTGTACGGAGCCGCCTGTTTTTAAAAGGCTTAGATAACGTAACATTTTTGCTTTATAAACTATCATTTGGACAACCGGTTGGAGACAGACTCCAGGAGCTTACTGTAACAGTGTTTTCATTCATTTCGCTAAATGTAATTATTTTAATACAGAAGAGTAACCCAAAATCCGGGTAATATTCAGACGTATGAGTAATATAATGAAGTTATTTTTAAAAGTAACCCATACCGCACAAGAGAGACAGATTCCACGTGTGTTTTAGGATTTACTGTGGTCAGTGATTTTTAGTCTTTTGCTCAGCTCATTTCTATCACCTAGGAGTCTTTTGACAAAGGAAAACTTGCATTCTCAGACTGCACATGTCAAAAAAAGCTTATTATTTTAAAGGGTTTGTTTTCATGATGGTTTTGTCCCCTATCATTGTTTTTTATACATCACAGCAGTTTTTCAAAATTGTAATAATTCCTTTATAACTCCACTTTTTCATGTAATTATTTACTTCATAATTAACTTTATTTATTAATTTTGGCACAAATGCCCTTACCAGTCTAGTTAATATTCTAAACTCCAATATTTAATGTTCTTCCTGAATCAGGAGGAACACAATCCTCACTTTTAGTGCCAGATAAGATTCTAACAATAACAGGCTAATGTTAATTAGCATTATACTAGTAGAGGTTAGGGCAGCATGGTGGCGCAGTGGTAGCGCTGCTGCCTCGCAGTTAGGAGACCGGTTCGCTTCCGGTCCTCCCTGCGTGGAGTTTGCATGTTCTCCCTGTGTCTGCGTGGGTTTCCTCCGGGCGCTCCGGTTTCCTCCCACAATCCAAAGACATGCAGGTTAGGTGGATTGGCGGTTCTAAATTGGCCCGTGTTTGTGTGTGGGTTGGCACCCTGCCCAGGATTGGTTCCTGTGTTGGCTGGGATTGGCTCCAGCAGACCCCCGTGACCCTGTGTTTGGATTCAGCGGGTTAGAAAATGGATGGATGGATAGTAGAGGTTAAATAATGTTTTCCCCAACTCTTTGCAACCCCGTGGAATTGCCTAAATAGGTAACAGTTTAGCTGATAATATACCTCAGAACATGTAGGTTCTGTTGCAGTGTGCTGTGAGCTTGGGGTGCTCCCTTGTTGATCCGGTCTTAATATGTTTTTTAATCTCCTCTGTGACTTAGTATTTGTAAACTGTAGTTTTTACTGTCTTATATTTGTGATATGGGTGAGTCAATGTTTCATTTTGGAATAATAATGTCTAGCTTAACTCTGCCCCTGACTATGATTCCTGCACAAACCCTGGTCCTTTGACTCGTATTCAAGACGTTTGCAGACACTTGGAATCACAGTCCAAACGTACATCCCTTGACCCTGAATGCTACTAAAACAAGGATGCTTTTTCACAAACTGAGGGAAAAAGCAGTTTTCAATGACAGCTGTCCTATGTCACCTGGACTAACAAAAAGAAAGAATAACCCTCACTGTTTTAGTAAAATTATAATCCTTGTGCTGACGCATATAATAGATATGATGCAATTATTCACTAAAAACATTTTCCGTCCTGATTGGCCTAACGTGTCCAAAGCCTAATCATCAGCCCTATAGTGTATAGGCTCCTATAACCTACTATAACTATAATTATTTTCAGGGGCTCATAACTGCTGTAAAATGGAAGGCTATTACCAGGCATTCACAGAATTTCTAAAACTTTGTATTATACAAAACCCCCTGAGTACCAAAGTGTTTATAACCTGTTGATGAAAAAGCTGTTTTAAATTAAAGCCTGAACAAGATACCTGTTTTCTAATCATCATATAAAATGCTTAGTAAATAAAGAGAGACTAAATACAATTTATAACAAAAATGGAACACCGATGGACGGCTAAAGAAACAAGGGAATCTAACTTAGCTTGAAATGCCGCAGAGTGTTTTACCAATAAAACCCTACACAGTGGTTCTCAAACTCTGGGCAATCCCCCTAGGGGGCGCGAAGTAACAAAAAGGGGTTTCGAAGATGTGAAAAAAAGAAAACAAGAGTCGAAAATATGAAAAATACATCTATTGAACCCAAAACAAATTAACTTAAACTACCTTCTGATACAGAAAAATAAATATAGAGATAGATAAATGTCGATAAAAGTTAAGTAGCTATAATAAAATATGCAAATAAAGTGTCAGGAGAATAAAATCTGATTTTTTCAAGATTAGCTTGCCAAAGAACTGGCCATTTGAGAAAAAATAATCGTACATTTGTGTTGTAAGCAGAATCTGAATGATTTGGGCTGGCAAGAAAACATATGGGGTAAAAGATATCAGATGTCTCCAGTTCATTTAGGGACCTTATACTGGCTATTCTCATTTAAAAGGAGTACAGAGATTAAGTTCTATGCTATGTTTGGGGTGGATGTGATCAGAAAGGCACTGATGGTTCCAAAGAACTCTTTTGGAAACAAGGCTTTTTCTTATAACGTTTTAAAATCGGACCTTTACAAAGATGCTTTTAGATGCTTTATTTTCTAAAGATACTTTATTTTCATGTTAAAGCAACCGGTCATTTTACTTGGCTACTGAACATGTATTTTTGTTCACTAATGCTTTAGTGTTTCATTAAGAATTACCCGAATATCTGATCATTAGTTTAAGAAGAAAGAGTAATTAGCTCTGCTATTTTGTGAGCTATACAAGCGTGCTGAGCGGTTGGCTCCCATTTACGAGGTCACTAGCATGAGCTAAAGCTGCTGATTTTAAAAACATGATTTTAGTTCGATGAACTTCGGAGGGGCAAAAAGGGCTACTTACATCCCCTGACTATAGTTAAACCAGCACACCTCCTGTGCATTCTTATAAATCTCCGTTTAAACGCACAAGTGTATTTACAGAATTTTCCTTTGTCCAAAGGCTCCTAGGTGATAGAAATGAGCTCAGCAAAACACTAAAAATCACTGATCGCAGCAAATCCTAAAACACACGTGGAATCTGTCTCTCTTGTGCAGTGTGGGGTTACTTTTAAAAATAACTTCATTATATTATACATACAAAATGAATAACCAAACATGTTATATAGTGTAAGGGACGGCAGGCATGGGCCGGCATCTCGACATGTACAGGACCTTGTTCATTAGCCTGGGTGCAAGCCCCTATTAAATCCGAGGCCACAGAAGGAATAGAGAGCTTTTACAGGCAGAAGTGTTAAAAAGAGACACAAGGCGTTTGTAGCACGAGATTGCTCCATGTCTTTAAACATAATAAATCAAAAGTTAAGGTTTGTACATGACATAATCCTAACAAATTCCTGAGACTACCAGCCGGTGAGCTCTCTGAGGGTCACCCAGCAGGGGTGGGTGCTCGAAACGGCGGGCTCAGTTGTTTGCAAGCGAACTCACAGAGTCCTTCCTCTGATTGGGGTGCTTGCAGAGCCTGACTTTACTTTCTGTGTGTAGAGAGAGAGCAGGGGCTGCTCGCAGGGGGGTCGGCTAAAAGCTGACTGGGTCTGCCACTTGGTCTTTCTCTCTGGGAAATCAGCTTCATTGCTAAAACTGTTTTTTACTCAGAGTCCGTCACTGGGAAACCTGATTTAGCTGAAGTGTGAAATCGGCCCCTGCTGGAACCATCAGCCCCTCCCTGAGCCATGCGGGCCGCTTGCTTCCACAAGATGTTTCCTTAGGGTCAGCTGAAGATACCTGTATTTAAAATGTGGGGTGAGTTTCAAGAGAAAAAGGGCTTGTTTTAGATCGATTGTTTTACAAATTATATTAAGTAATATAATTACAAATTATACAGCCCAGGCTAGATTTTTTAGACGTCTCAAACGTGATTTAAAATGGAACTACTGCATATTATTTAACTAGGTGTGATTTTTAAAGGGCTGAACTAGCAGTTATCTCAAACTTTACAAGCTAATCTTTAAAAATCCCTTAACTTTAAAAGATCCATCCGTCATGGGCAGAGGTCTGCGGTGTTCACATTTTATTTTATTTTATGACACTGTGTATTTGACCTATAATCTTCTCTTGCCTGTCATGGAGCTCTGTCTAATTACCTGATGTTACAGGAATTGGGAAGTGATGAACTATTTTGGTAAGAATATGTTTTAAGGTCTACATAAGTAAGAGTATAAAGGGGAAAAGTGTCACCCTAGGGCCATCCCATGACAAAACAAAAATCATAATTGGGCTTTTCTGTTTTAACTTTTAATTAAAAATAGTAAAATGATTTCTAATTATCATTTGTGTTAATAGAAATATTTTCAGTTTTTTGAGTAGACAGAAAATATCTAAATTCTGTGCTTTTACATGCACATACAAAACTGGGATAAGGTAGAAAACCTGATTTCTTATAAATATCCGTTGAAATGCACAAGTGTATTTAGAGAGGTTTCTTTTGTCAAAAGGCTCCTAGGTGATAGAAATGAGCTAAGCAAAAACAAATGTGGAATCCGTCTCTCTTGACCAGTGTAGTGATACTTCATTATATTATACTTACAAAAAGAGTAACCAAACATGCTATATAGTGTAAGGGATGACAAGCATGGGCCAGCCTCTCGAAAGTACAGGACATGGTTCATTACTCAGCCAGGAGGACAATGTAATTAAGGAAATTAGGGTTTTCCTCTTTTTTAGTAAGTGTCTTTTGTCTGATTTTAGACAGACCCCGGAAAATAAACCCTAAGGTTAAGCTCTGTATATAGGTGAACATTTTTCATATCAGCCACCAATCAGCCCAGGCTAGACGTCTCAAACGTGATTTAAAAGGGAACTGCGGCATATTATTTAACTAGGTGTGATTTTTAAAGGGCTGAACTAGCAGTTATCTCAAACTTTACAAGCTAATCTTTAAAAATCCCTTAACTTTAAAAGATCCATCGACCGAGGGTCTGCGGTCTCAAGCCCACTGACGTATGGGGATAGGGGAGTTTACAGACAGCTTTTGACAAGCGGGCGATCTTGCATGGGGCTCACCCAGCGGGAATGGGTGCTCGAAGCACACAACTATGTGAAGGCGATCACGCTCCACGCTGCAGCAGGGGCTGTCTCATCCTGTGTCTGCGCTCTGAGAGAGAGAGAGTGAGACAGAGCACACAGGCCTGCGTCCTTTTCTCTATTTAGATCCGAATATTGTTGCAGCCAGACCTTGAGTTGCCCAGATAAAGGATGATCCTAAACTCCCTTAAAAGAGATGAAAAAAATGACATAAGCAGCTTCAAAGTGCCTTTCTTTACTCCCCGAAGGACCTCAAAAGTCCTCCCATACCTGACTTTACTTTGTGTGTGTGTGTAGAGAGAGCAGGGGCTGCTCGCAGGGGGTCGGCTAAAAGCTGGGCTGCTTGATTTCTTTCTGAGAAACCTGCTTCATTGCTAAGAATGTTTTTACTGCATCGTCTGTCACTGAGAAACCTGATTCAATGTTGGTTGAGGAATTTCTGTGAGATGGAAAAGGATGGACCTGTAAGTGAAAAAGCAAAGATAAGATATTTTAATTGCGTGTTCATATTAAAATCATAGATAGAACCGAAGAAAATGCTTCGCTTTTTTATACAGCACTTTCAGAAGTGGCTGGGACGTGGTGGGGAGACCGGCCGCTAGGTGCGGCCTGACCCCGGGGGGCCCAGAAACAGGGTGCGATCACGCTGACTGACTCAGACCGTGTCTTTTATCTCACAGTTTGTTATCTGTGTGCGAGATGGAAAAAAAAAAAAGCAGCTTGACTTAGTTTGAAGCAAAGATGAGATGTTTTAATGGTGTGCTCATCTTAAAATCGTAGATAGAACAAAATGCTTAGCTTTTTAGGCTTTCGGCAGGGAAGTATGGGGGACTGGGAGGTGTGGGGGACCGGGAAGTGTGGGGCGCCTATGGTTAAATGCGGCCTGACTCAGACCATGTCTTTGATCTGACACTTTGTTATCTGTGTGTGTGTGTGTGAGCTGGATAAAAAGCAGGTTTTTGAAGCCAGGATGAGAACAAAATGCTTAGCTTTTTATAGGGCCTTTTCAGAACTGGCCGGTAAGTATCGGGGGACTGGGAGGTCTGTGGCTGCCGTCCGTCAGGTGCTGCCTCGGGCCCAGAGGGTACGGAACATCCTCGGGTCGGTGCTGGGGCGACTTTAGGCTAGTCTGAGCCGGTAAGGACAGGCCCGGGGCTTGTCTGGGCTTGTGCCAGAGAAAGGGCGGGGGCCGAAGCAGCCATTGGGCATGTCTGAGCTGGTCAGGACAAGCCTTGGGCATGCCTGAGCTGTTCACGACAGGCCCCGGGCATGCCCGAGCTTGTCGAGGTAAAGGCTGTAACACGCCCGGGCTTGTCTTTCGGAGAGGGCTGGCGGGTTCAAACAGCGGTCAGACATCCGTCACACGGGCCGTTGACAGTTTATTTCACCCGGCAGGTGCAATCCGGGTTCAACCAACGGTCAGACATCCATCACACGGTCCGTTGACAGTTTATTTCGCCCGGCAGGTGCAATCCGGTTCAAACAGCGGTCAGGCCTCCGTCAAACGGACCCTTGACAGTTTATGGAACCAATCAGGTGCCAGGAGGGTTCAAGGAGGAGTCGGGCGGGACGGGAAGCCTTACACCAATCCGGCCGGCGCGCCAACGGGCGGAGAGAGGTCACGTGGAGGGCGGGAATTCCAACATTATGTCATCAGGGGCGTAGGCGGGACTTCCGGTCTTAAGCGTCAGTGGGGCGGACTTCCGGTGTGATGTCAGAGGCGGCGCTTAAAAGTCATTAATCATTATGATTGACAACTCTAATTGCGATTTTGACAGTAGCCTATAACTACTGAGGCCGTTTCGAAAGAGTAGGCATTTCATAAGCGGTCCCTTCTGCAAGTAGTTTAGAATACTTTTATTATGTCAGAGTTAATGCACCACCGGTCTGCGCTTTAAAGCCACTCCTGAATATTCTCAGAGGAGAGGCCCATGTTTGAATTTTCAGATGCCAAGACAAAACTACTTGATTGGATTACCCATTTCGGTATCAAAATCTACTATTGTTTGCTTCAGTCCTATGAATTTGTACATTAATCGTCGTACACGTAGATAGAAAAAATGCTGCATCTTATATTATACGACGCTACGACGCTCACGCAACTACACATGAGCATGCTGATGCACGCACTTGAGAATCAACTTGGAAATATTAAGGATTCAACCATCCATTTTTAAAAACATACTCGTTTGGCGCCTATAATAATCATGAATAGTCTGCATGAAAAATAGTTATATTTGATTTAATCCTATAAAAAGATAAAAGAAACAATTTTTCTAAGAAGCTCATATAGACGCTGGGGGGCTATGTGCTTTGGAAACAGTTGAAAAAATGGCCGACGTATTCGTGGCTTGCCAAAAGGTGTTTACCTTTTCCCAGAATGACTGCACGTTGAAGGCGATCTAACTTTTAGACATTTAAATGTCTAAAAAAAAAATCTATGTTTGGGGAAATACTTTTTATACACCGAAGATAGCTTTTTTTAATACGCAATTTAAAAAGGGTGCTGTTGCCTATTATTTAACTGTGTGATTTTTACAAGGCTTATATATCAAAATATATTTAAAAGGGGATAAAGAAAGGTTTTACACCAATTTTAAAGCATCTCTCTTTATAGAGCGGTATCTTGGAAGTGCTTTATGATAGCAAATGTTTGCCAATCATTTTAACCGGACACAAGCAATGTTCGTTGCCCCGTGTCTTCGTAATGCCTCCGACAAACATCATTTGTTTTACAAGCTGCATTGCGCAAGGTAAGGCAATTTTTCACATCAGACGCAACCTGTTGCCTTGGAGCTGTGAATTGCTCCAATCCTTTCCCCCTAACCTGGCGTCTCTGTGCTGTGAAGCGCACCCCCGACTCCTGGGGTTGGAGGAGGCGGAGTTTACACTCAGCTGTTTACGCGCAGGGGCTGTCAGTTTCCCGGCCTGTGACTGCACAATACTCTTTGCTGCTATGCCCACCTGCTGATAAGGATGCTTGCGCAGAACGCAGCAGGAGGTTTTTTTTTACAGCTATAGCCTGCTCGCAGGGGCTCAGAGACTGTCAGCTTCTTAGAGGGCCTGTCAGCTTTTTTACAAACTCAGGTACTCGGCTGTGTAGACAGAGAGCCGGCAACTCGTCTTTCGAGCTTGCCTGCCTGTACGCTTGGGGCATCTCGGGGGTGCACGCAGAGGCTGTCTCAGCCCTCAGCTCTCAGCTCTCACGCGTCAACTGTATAGAGAGTGAAGTGACAGCTTGTCAGCGCAGAGAATGTCTGGGAGCTTGACATAGATAAAATAAAAAACAGTTTACAAGTGCTAAACTAAGGTTTAGATCTTTAAAGTCATAGATTATTTTAAATAATAGATAGATACAGGAGTTCTTACCCAAACCGTAGAGGCAGGCAGCTCTGCCCCTTGAAACGCTTGTGCGTGTGTCTTCGAGAGAAGTGGGCCACCAGCAGGTCTGTAACAGGCCTGGACATGTCTTCGGGAGAAGGGGGGCTGCTCTTGACGGTTTGTTTAATTAAGGAGGTGGCTGTGGGGTGAGTTCAAGCAGGGGACAGACATCCATCAAATTCCCCTTGACAGAAAGGAGAACCAATCAGATGGAGGGGGGCAGTTCAACGATGGGGGCAGACATCCATCAAACTGCCCTTGACAGTTTGTTTAATTAAGCAGGTGGCTGTGGGGTGAGTTCAAGCAGGGGACAGACATCCATCAAAAGGCCCCTGACAGTTTCCTGAACCAATCAGATGGAGGGGGGCAGTTCAACGAGGGGGCAGACATCCATCAAAAGGCCCTTGACAGGTTCCTGAACCAATCAGGTGCCGGGGGCGGGGCTAGGTCACATGGAGGGACCGGACTTTCCAGTGTTTTCAGAGGGCGACGGGGTGGGACTTCCGGTATGATGTCATCAGGGGGACGATGGGGCAGGACCTCCGGTATTGCTTCATGGGACGGGACTTCTGGTATTGTGTCATAGGGGCGGGGCTTAAAGGTCATAAATCTTTTTGACAGAAGGTGCCTGGTTAATTCTACTCGCGGCACATCGGCTTCCAACCTGCAGGTAGGTGAGGCCTGTGCCGTGAGAGGGAGGGCGGGCGCAACAACTGCGGTAATGGTTAGTACTGTCTGCCAGGCCACCCCACCCACTACACAAGACACTTCCGTAATGACCGACAGCGTCACCACAGGGTGTCCTTTCTTCCCATAAGGAGACCCAGACCATCAGTGCACCCCAGAGGAAGAGGTTGACCCGGAAGAAGAGCGGGAACTCCTGACAGGCGCAGCGTAAGCCAGTCGGCCTGAGAGCTCGGGAGGGCTGTGCTGCAGATGGGCGGAAACATTGCAAGCCCTCTGCTGAGCAGGTGAAGGGGAAGGGGTTTCCTGCCTGCTTCTGCTCCGGCAAGGGTTGAGTTGGAGGGGGTCAGTCGTGTTATAACTGTGGCCACAGTAGCCATGTCTGGAGGTGTTGTCTGGAGAGGACGTCTGAGTGGCAGGGACGTCAGGGCAGTGCCCCCAGACCTGTTTATTATGTTTCTACAGGGTGTAGCCGTGGTGCTAAGGATGCCGAGTTTCTGTCCTGAAGAGGACCGGCCCTCACGGGGCATGCCGATGAGCCCCGCAAGGCTCATCTGAGAGAGGGGCACTGTGAGGGTCGGCCGGGGCCCATGCCTGGCTGGGATGCCTCTGCTTCATATGTTCCGGGGGAGCCACCATGGGCAGCTCAATACCTCCCCCGAGACACTTAGTGGTAGCCTCCCTGGCTGACGGTGATTCCCCAGCCTCCCGCATGGCTCCATTGGAGATGGAGTCCTCCACAGCCTGGTCGGGAGCAGGGGTGGCCGCTAGGGGGTGCTGCCTGGACTCCCAATCCAGAGGTGCAATTGGGACCAGGTGATCAGGCACCTGGAACACTTCCGGGTGGGCAATTAAATTGGCCAGCCTCCACCACTCGATGGCCTGAATCGGGAGGAAGAGGACGAGGTTGCCTGGGAGGAGTGGTGGTGTTGTTTGTGTTGTACTGAAGTGCTTTGGGACTGTGTTGGGCCGGTGGGACACGGGGAAGGCATGCCCCACAGCTGAAGAGCGAAATAAAAAGTGTGTATGTCTTTACATGTGCCTCAGCGTAGTCTGTGCCAGGTCGGGCGCCTATATAGCGCCTTACTTCTCTATATATATATATATATATTTATATATATATATAGTGGGAAAAAGCCCGGACACAGACAGACGGACATCATTTGTAGTCACCCAATACACATTTATTTACACTATTTACAATTATTAAAGTGCACAACCCAGTGCTGCAGCACCAATCTTCGCACAAGTCCAGGCCAACACACAATGCCTTCCCTTTCTTCAGGCCGCCTCTTTCCTCTCCCAGACCTTGTTCTCTTCCACCCAACTCCAGCCCTGAATGAAGGGAGGTGGCCCCTTTTATTGGCCCCCGGATGTGCTCCAGGTGTGCTCCGGCAATCTTCCACCAACACGCCCCAGTGTGGCGGAAGTGACGGTTGCATCCCCGGGTGTCCCTGCTCCTCTTCCCCCCAGCACTTATTGGTGTGGCAGAGGTGTTGAGGTCCAGGGCTCTCCAGGCATTGGGGTGGCCCCTAGCGTGACCACGGGCCCCTACAGGGTTGAGCTTCTAAGCACTGTTCCCGTGGTCCCCAAAGCAACCAGGGTGGTTGCCCCCTCATGGTCTGGAGGAGGTGCAAGCCCTCCTCTGGTCCTCCTGTGTGTCCCGGCTGGGTACCACCAGCTGCGTGCCACTATATATTGTCACGCTTGGGTCACAGATTTTCACAGAGACACAGGAGGTCATAGAAACAAGAAGGATTTTTATTCAAACACCGAAAACACATGAGCTTAAATGTGCTCCATGACAAGTTAGAAATGACAGTTCCGCTAGGAGCAGAGAGAGATAAAAGCAAACAATCAATTCCAAAATTGACAGGTGCTGCGCAAGGCTTATAAGTTGGCGGAGTACCGTGCGAGGCTTGTATTACGTGTTATAGTGCAAGGATAAGGAGCAATGTGAGGGTGGTAGTCAGTGTTTCAGGGTTTGTGGTTCTCCCAGGGGCGTCTGTATCTATTTGGGGTGCGATCAGCCCTCCAGCTCACACCCTCCCCCTCAGCTTTATTCACATTCCTGTGAATCAAGCGACTCTCTGTACCAAGATCATGTAGTTGGGATAATACGTCTGCGTTGACGTGTTCAGAACCTGGTCGGTGCTTTACTGTGAAACTGTAAGGTTGTAAACCCCAGAAACCATCTCATTAGACGAGAGTTTGTATCTTTCTGTTGGTACAACCACTGAAGTGGAGCATGATCAGTTACCAAAGTGAAGTTTCGTCCCCACAAGTAATAGCGAAGCGCTTCCACAGCCCACCTAATTGCCAAGCATTCTTTCTCAATTGTAGAATAATTACGTTCCCTAGGAAGTAATTTCCTACTCAAATATGTGATTGGATGTTCTTCTCCATCAAAAATATGTGACAGGACTGCGCCCACACCAAATGCACTTGCGTCTTAGAACCGGGTAAGAAAAAAAATGCTTATTTAAAATCGTTGAAAGAACGTTTGCTATTTTCTGTCCACAAGATAGGTCGGTTTTTTCTGCCTCTAGTAAGTTCTGTAAGAGGAGCAGCTCTATGTGCAAAATTTGGAATGAATTTTCTACGGTGAACCAGCGAGCCCCAGAAAAGCACGTACTTGTTTCTGTGTCTCAGGTCTCGGGTAAACAAGCATTTCTTCTATTTTCCTTAACTGTGGCCTAAGTAAACCCTTGCCTATAGAATAGCCTAAGTAATGAGTCTCGGACATGCCCAGTTTACATTTCTTAGGGTTAGCAGTAAGGCCAGCCTGTCTCAAGCTTTCAAGAACGGCTTGAAGCCGCTCTAAGTGTGTTTTCCAATCTACTCGGCCTTGAGACTAGTGCTTGATACCAGAAGACACAGTAATATGCTTACATGTGAAAAAAGCTTCTCGAAGTGAAAAACAACTCCTTACATAGCCATGGCTGTATCTTTAGAACATTCCCGGCTGTTTCTCCCAAAACATTATTAATGCAGCTGGGTTTCGCTGAGCGACCAACGCCCATCTGCTCTCTTGATCCCCCCCTCTCTTTAGAAAAATCCTTCCATTACATTCGGCCCCTCGCTCAGCGCAAACCCAGCGCTCTTGCCCTTCTTGTTCTGATTGCAATTTTCGTAAAGCACAAAATACATAACAGTTAAATATAGTCATTAAAGCAATAATAATAAAACAATTATCCATAATAAATGCTTTTTCTTCGTTTGGAGAAATATTTTTCCAGTGAAATTACAATTTTTCTTCAACCCAGGTACTTTGCGCACCGTAGAGGGTCACCTCCCTGGGGAGCGGTTACTAGCACTTCACCCAAGGAGTTTCTTCTGATTTGGTGTTTCATCATCCACATTGTCATCAAGAAAAGAATAAAATCTTTAACTGAAGGTGTCCATGGTTCAAGAAATTGGGTGCACACCTGTTTGACAGCAACTCTAGCAATAACTAATTAAGAAACTGGTAATAAGCAACAACATACCATTCAAATATATATATAACAATACCATTAAGAGAATAATTTCTACTTCACTAACATGAACCCCCATGATTCCCAGGTTCAAATAAAGCTAATACTAATTAATATTGTTGGTGATGATACAGATGGCATAAATATATATCTTAAATAACTCAAAAGTTCTCAGTTTTAGGTTGTCACCGCTGTGCACAATGATAATCAGAGATAAAGTCCTTACACACCTCACCATGTTCACATCTTAACACACTCATTTATAAAATTGCCCAAATATACACCCAGCTGTGGTCTCAATCTTAAGCCACCTTTATCACATTGATGCAGCCATTTTGTAGACAGTAGGTGTCAATCCTCCCTCTCGAAGATGTCAGCACTACCTTCCAAAATGCAAATCCTCATTTTTGAGGTCACATTCATTTCAATTTCAATTTCAAGGGTTATACCCAAGCTTCTTATTAAGGATTCATATCTTCAGAGATCTTCAAACTTCATCTGGGCTTTTTAATTCACAGACCACACACTCACCACTGTATGTATAAGACACTCCATCTCCTATGGGCCAAATTATTACTTCATTTCACTGATTTCCATACTCATCGAGCCATGATGTTAATCATTTGACCTGTATCACCATCAACATGCTAGCCTAAACTGTTTTATCCTCTTCTAAAAGCTATGGATGTTCTGACCTATAGTATGTGTCCACTATCCCCAAAATACTAGTTGTGTGTGTCATCCCATATGCTTACTATTATTCTTTTTAATTAAATAAATGTACCTAAATGTAAAGCTCTACATTATTTGCTATAACACTACAATCAATAACCTAAAATATCTAAACTGGACTGACCCTGACTAGTAATAGTGCATTGTCCCTTCAATGACAATCACTTAACAATCTCTAATAGATCCCTTATGTTAGATTAGACTCAATTCTGATTAACTTTACAAATAACCAAATCATTGGTCCTTAAAGGTGACTTATTATCTCATACAAAATATCAGAAGGCACATCAAAACATTTATTTAAAAATACAAATTATATAGTATTCCCATTAATACAAACATTCATTAAATACATATTATTTAGGAATCCCTATATTCTGCTTTGTTTACAAATAATCAGCTTTCCTTCTATATCTTTCATACCTCACGGTTCAATACTTTTAACCCAAAAGATGTTGCCATTTGTCAAACAAGTGGACAGTCAAAGCAGGCTCCAGCAAGAACATTGAGCCCTGCAGAGTAAAAGTGTGACAGATTTTCTTCTATAATAAGGACCAAAGCAGGTGTTGGGGTCCAACATCCCAAGCAAAAAGGACCCAAGTAGGCAGATGTCATCTATGATTCGGAATCTACGATGATCTTTTGGGCTCAAACATCACCAGCATAATTAAGCTCTTGGCAGGAGGTATCCATGATGCCTGGAACTGGAATCAAGGGTGCGTTGTCCAGTAGTCAGCTGATCGATGGCCTGATTCATGACTTGATTCCCTCTTTGGTATGGCTGGGTTCTCCTTGGAGTCAGATAATAAATTTATCTGCAGACCTTTATCACAGCCCAATCTCTGGTTCATCTTCAAATGCTGTCATCTACGATGCACTAGGAAAAAAACAGCTTTCACCTGCAGACGTAAAGACTTAAAACGCTCATTTAAATAGTCAGCCTATTAATTCTTCATTAGTAGCTACTTATGGATCATAAGATGTCAGATCTGTTTCGCTAGTACCCTATTAAAAATATTGCTAGCAGTGAAACAAATGGTCAGTTCAATCCAGTCTGTGCTTGTCTAAGTCAATTTGTCTTTAAACAGTCAGAGTAAAAGTTTCAATTGATAAGCACAAAGTTCAAGTCCTCCTTTATAGCTGTTTCTAGTTTGGCTGCGGTTGCAATTTCCACTCAATTAAAAAAAAAAACATGTCCCAAGTCATTATTAAAATAAAGTCAATCAATGTATTACAAAAGGAAAAGTACTCAATAATAAATCATTACAAAAATTGGCCCCAATAACATTGACATAATATTCAAATTATCTGCATTTGTTCCCTAATAATTAAAAAGTTCCAAAATTTAAACTGGTTTCAAAATGTAAAATTTAAATAAAATTAAACATACTTATACCAATACTCCCCCCTTATTGACACTTGTGTCAATATTGCTGTTTTCATTCTTAACATATCAAGCAGAGTCAAGAAAGAAATCCACAATCTAGACGGGTAAATTCTTAATCTTTTCCTTGGTGACATTAAGTATAACAAAAGTTAGGCTCCACATTTCTTCCCCATGTATCTAATCACAAACCATTGTTCAATTATGCAAAAGTCCTAAAAACATTTTTCTTTTTACACAAAGTGTTCATTTTTAAAGTTTCTATACATGTATCCTAAGTAATATTTCTCTTTCTTTTATTACTAATTATTAAAATACCACATTACATTTGGATCTTAATAAAATGTCTCATTCAATATTTCATTAATGCATCAAAAATATAAAAGTGAACCTTCCATTAGTTTTGTTGTGATACCAGTATTCCACTGTATTTCACACAAACATGTCAATATTACACACAAAGGAAATAAGGAAAGAAATCAATACATTAGAATGCCCTATAATGCAAAATGTGCCTTTATTTATTTACTATAAGGCCCTCTATGAAATTTGCACATTTCCACCCATATTTAGAATGAAGAACCCACTTCTTTATCAGGTAAATATTTCCCAGAATCTCAAACTAAGAAAATACTTTAAATCTACTTCAATTATATACATTGATTTTCTTTTCCCCATAACCTTCTGTCAAAGACAGTTGATCTTGCACATTCTTTCATTGTTATCTTCCAGATGTTTTATTACACGTTTTTCAGAATGTTGACTCCAAAGAGCACAGTCTGTTTTTCTTCAGCTTCATTTTGCTAAAAGAATGTCTCCTTCAATCGAAATTTACTCATTTGAATTAAAATCCTCCCTTTTATCAGAGTCTGGCCAGTACTCAAATAAAAGGGTGCTCATAGAATATGCTTAATCTGGAGACCTTTTTACACCATCTGTTCATATCTTTCCTAATTTAGAATTAAGAGCTCTTTTAATTTCAACATTTACATTCACATTCCTACACATAATAATAATATCAATTATTTCATTCAACACCACATATTTTTACATATACTTTTCAGCACACTGAAACTTATTTAACATACACACATAGGGATCCCTTTAATACACTATATAACATACACAAAATCACCCAAACTATTGTTTTAACACATTCAACTTTACCTCAGTTTTGTCACTTATTATCACTTATTATTAAAAGTGAATGCATTTTTCATTTTATCAAATGTTACTCATACTCACATTTATTTTAACCCATATTTACTCAGAGCTCTGGAAGTTTATATGCACACGGCAGCTTCAGCAAATCATAATTGAACTACATTACCCAGAAGTCTCCATGTTTTGCTTTCTTACTCCCAAACACACGCACGCACCCACGGAACAAATAACAGGCACGCTCACACATTTTCAGCACAAACATATTTACACACACACAGAGAACAATTAATGCTCAGGCATACACATAGTATACAGGCACACACATTGAATAAGTTCAGCACAGACATATTCATATACACAGACATTAGCGAGCGCCAGGTACCTTTGAAGTTAAATACAGTGCACGTTTTCTTTTTCGCGCATTATATTCTTCTCAACGCTTGTTATTCTTTCCCCACAAATATAAGTACAGATATATACATATTTGCACACAAATCTATATACTCAAACATTTTCCTATCGCTTAATTTTTCTTTTTGGTGCTATCCTCCTACATTTTTCTGAAGGCTGTTTTACTTATCAGACTATAATATAAAACAGCCTCTCATGACGTTAGCGGATGTTAACTGTAACACGATTCTACTCAGCTCGAAACGGCGCTGGTTTCTAGATCAAGGAGACTCCATTGGCGAAATGACTCAGCGACAACGAGGAATTGCTTCCGTGGCGATCCATTCCTGCGACAATTAGGGCAAATCCAACTATCAAGAAATCACGCGGTTCGATACTACAGCAAGACGGCACTCTCGTCAAAAAGACTAAACTGTCATTGAGAATATTAACTCAAAACAAACAACATGTAAGCTTCAACATAAATCACAAATAAACTCGAATCATGGCATAAAGTGCTAACTACTGCGCCACCACACACTTTAACACTGAGCGATCGTTGCTTAATCTATATGGCATTCTCTTTATACATTGCTACGTGTACTGCTAGCTGCTCGCAAATTTTTAGCCAGGTATTTATCTTGGCTATGCATAAGGCTGCCTCATCCGTCATCCCCTCGGCCCGCTGTACCCGCGGCAATAATACAGCTACCTGGGATTCAGCCATTGAGGCCCGCCCTAACGCATCCACCAAGTCCTTTTGCAACTTGCTAATCTCCCCTTTCCTTTTCGCTTACCAAGCAGTCTAAATTCTTAACCGCAGTTAACAAACCCCACCCCGCGTCTGCAAGCCCGTTATGGGTTCTTTTTCAGACACCTGACATTTCTTAAGCGCAGCTCGTACATTCACTGGTATTGGGGGATTCAACTTCTGCCAATATTGTGCTGATCCCCCCCCACATCTCAATTCTCTGGCGCAGTCTTCCCACAACGTTTCCTCCCAGCCGGGAAGAGGTAAAGGAGCTGCCTCAGGGTCTTTATTCTTCTTCTTAAGCATCTCTGATTTCCTTTGCCTCACCTAACAGTTCAATATTTTACCAGATTCCCCAAAATCCTGCAAGTGATGCCAAAATGTTTTGATTTGGGAAAATGGTTCAAGGGATTAGAACATAAGTAGGCAAAGAATCAGAGAGAAGAGGTCCGTTACTTAAATAAAATTTACTTATTCAATTCATCCATCATCTAACCCGCTGAATCCGAATACAGGGTCACGGGGGTCTGCTGGAGCCAATCCCAGCCAACACAGGGCACAAGGCAGGAACCAATCCTGGGCAGGGTGCCAACCCACTGCAGGACACACACAAACACACTAGGGCCAATTTAGAATCGCCAATCCATCTAACCTGCATGTCTTTGGATGTGGGAAGAAACGGAGTGCCCGGAGGAAACCCACGCAGACAACATGCAAACTCCACACAGGGAGGACCCGGAAGTTAACCAGGTCCCCTAATCCATGCAGGCAGCAGCGCTTACCACTGCGCCCGGTGGTGCCCTACTCTATTCAATTATAACATATAAATACATATGAATGGGTTATAGAAATAAATATATATGCTTAAAGAGACAAACTTATACTTACAGTAACATACATCAAAAAGACCCAGAGCCATCATCCTAGACCAGTAGACTGAGGGAGCCCGCATGTCAGTCTCGTCAGAGGATCAACCCCGCGGTGCCTTTTTATCAGATACCGGGCGGTTGTGCCTTTCCCCACGTTGAGCATCCAAAGAAACTGAGGGTGGAACCTTCCCTTATATACTAATTAGGGTGTCCTTGCCCAAAAGCGGCCTACGTGGAAGCAGTGTATGCAGAAGTGATCAGTTTCTCACACCCCCTCCTTCCACGGGACACGGCTTATGTTTTTCTTCTACTCTGGCCTTGAAACTAGTGCTAGATACCAGAAGACACAGTAATATGCTTTACATGTGAAAAAAAGCTTCTCGAAGTGAAAAACAACTCCTTACATAGCCATGGCTGTATCTTTAGAACATTCCCCGGCTGTTTCTCCCAAAACATTATTAATGCAGCTGGGTTTCGGTGAGCGAACCAACGCTCCATCTGCTCTCTTGATCCCCCTCTCTTTAGAAAAATCCTTCCATTACACCGGGTCTGGTTACGTTGGTGGCCTCGGGTAGGGGGCATGGAAGCCCAGCCCCTGTCTGAACAGCCCTGGAGCCCAGCACTTCCCGCCACACCAGGAAGTGCTGGGGAAGACGCAGGGGGACACCCGGGCGGCTTCCAGTGCGCAGCCGGCACTTCCGCCACACAAGGGCGGGTTCGTGGAGGAGTGCCGGAAGCAGCTTCGGGGCCCATCCGGGTTCCCATAAAGGGGCCGCCTCCCAACAGTCGGCGCGAGAGTTGAGAGGAAGGAAGATGAAGCTGGCGAGAGGACAGGAGGCGGCCAGAAAAGGACTGTGTGGCCTGGACTTTGGGGGATCGGTGCTGGAGGTGATTGCACGGTAGAGACTTGTAAATATTAGTGTAAATAAGCGTGTGTGTGGTGGAATTATGATGTCCGTCTGTCTGTGTCCGGGCCAGCGTTCACAGTCGCAGAAGTCGCCGCGGATAGGCCGTCTGGTACAAGACAGGGACCCGCATTCCCTTTAACAGCCCCGTGGACGGCCCGTGCAGCAGCGGACCTTATACACCGGCCGCAGGAGCGGCGTGCACAACCGCTGGAGCTGTTCGCTTCGGGACGACCGCTGCTGTCTGCAGATTGCTACATCCCCGGTGTGGGAAGGAAAGTCAGACGTCGCCAGAGTGCAGTGGGCTCCGAGAGCCGCGCTGTCGTGAAGGGCGGCCCAGCTGGCGTTGCAAAACGGGAGGCCACACGGAGTTAAGGGCCTCGGCATGTCGGGATCCAGCGAGGTGAGTGCCCTGCCCCTGCATTAATCGGGCCGCTTCGGTAGACTGTACCTTGCTCTCCGCAGGCAGGGACGGTCCGGATCCGTGCCGGTGGCAGGAGCGCGCGCCGGTCCAGGGGCTGCCGGCAGCGCGGGGGCGGCAGCAGCAGAGGCTGCGGACGAAGCTGCAGCACGAAAACCGCAGCAGCTGTGTAGCTGTAAGGAGGCATGTCACCGCACGCAGAGTGGGGAAGACAAAGATGGTCGCGGGCCGGATGTCCCGCCTCTGACAGGAATGGGATTGGCTGGTGTGTCTTGTGTGCCCGCCAAGGGATTGGATGGAGGTGGGACAAAGGAATGCCAGTCTCGTGCCTGCGAGAGACCCGATTGGGCCAGAGGGGCTGGCCCCACAGGGAGACAGAAGTGAGTGAGGCTGATGGACAGTGGTGCCCACCACCGTCTGTCTCTATGTGTCTGCCTTTGCAACAGGTGCTGATTGCTCGCCGCTCGCTTGGGGCAGCTGACGGGGAAGGCGGTCGGCGTCGGAGAGAGCGCCGTGGGAGACGGGAGGATTGGCGCTGCGCTGGAACTGGAGGCCGGCAGAGCACCGTGGGGCTGGTAAGTATTGCCGTCCCTGTAAAGCATGTGGGGATTTGCCGAAGCGGCCAGGACTTTCCGGAAGGAGGACCGGCATCAAGTAGGAAATTCCCCAACAGTGGATGTGGACGGGCTGACAGTCTGCGAGGCGTGGAGGATCGAGCACACAGGGGCTGGTAGGATCGGGGCTGATGAGTGCCCTGGGTCCTAGCGCCCTGCGCTCCAAGCCCGCAGCTGTCTCCTGTCGCTCTGCCTGGACGCAGACGGGGCTGGATTTGAGCTTTTGCCATGCTCAGACCCAGACCGTCAGGCCGTCCAAGAGGAGAAGGAGGAGCCGAAGGGTGAATGCCGGTTCCTCCGATAGGGGACGCTGCGCGTGCGTGCGCGCGTCCTAGAGGGAAGGTCATCCTCGCCGGTAGAGGAAACCCCTGGGTGGCTGGGCGCAGCCCACCCTGCAGAGCGGGACCTGCTGACACCAGAAGGACGGGCAGGGAACCTGGCGCCGAGAGAACCCAAACAGGCAAGTCGCGGGTCGCCAGAGCGGAGTGCTGCCGGGTACAGGGACCTACAGGGCGCTTCGGGCACGTATCCAGGCAGTGCTTCTGGCCCTCCCTTTGCTTATTTCACAGGTTCGAAGCCCCGACGAGCCCTGGACCCAACGCTGCCTGGGACTTGACCTCCTGGAACAGGGCGGCCGCCTCGGGCTGGGAGGGCTCTACGCCACTGATGGCGACCCAGCTGGCGGGGACGGTGGAGACAGGAGGCGGTGCAAACCAGATAGGCACGTGGGCGCCGGAGAGGGTGCCGAAGACAGATGTCCCAGGGTGCCGTGTTGGACCCTGGGGACAGAGTAGGACCCTCTCTGGGGACGTGCTGCCCTTCGAGGGAGTAAGGCCGCCTGACCACGCATGTCTTCGCTAGCGGTGGGGCACTGTGGCACCCGGCCGGGGCCCAGGGAGGACCGGAAGGAGGGCCTGTACCTCCACCAAACCACCAGGGGTGCCTCGCGTGGCCACCGCCAGGCGGCACCCAGCTGTCTGAACAGCCCTGGAGCTCCAACACTTCCACCACACCAGGAAGTGCTGGGGAAGATTTACAGGGGACACCCGGATGGCTTCCAAGTAGCAGCCTGCACTTCCGCCTACACAAGGGCGTGTCTACATGGAGGAGTGCTGGGGAGCAGCTGGGGCTCCATCCGGGTTCCCATAAAGGTAAGCCTCCCAGCAGTCGGTAGAGAAAAGAGGAAGGAAAGACCTAAGCTGGCGAGAGGACAGGAGGCTGCCAGAAAAGGACTGTGTGGCCTGGACTTTGGGGATCGGGTGCTAGAGGCACTGGGGGTGATTGCACGAGTGGAGACTTGTAAATAATAGTGTAAATAAACGGTGTGTGGTGGAATTATGATGTCTGTCTGTCTGTGTCTGGGCTGAGCGCTTACAATATATATATATATATATATCCATCCATCCATTTTCTAACCCGCTGAATCCAAATAGGGTCCATGGGGTCTGCTGGAGCCAATCCCAGCCAACACAGGGCAGCAGGCAGGAACCAATCCTGGGCAGGGGTGCCAACCCATCGCAGGACACACACAAACACACCTACACACCAAGCACACACTAGGGCCAATTTAGAATCAGCCAATCCACCTAACCTGCATGTCTTTGGATTGTGGGAGGAAACCGGAGCGCTGGAGGGAAACCTAATGCGAGACACGGGAGAACATGCTAACTCGCATCGAGGGACCGGAAGTGAACCGGGTCTCCTAATCTGGTAGGCAGCAGTGCTTACCACTGAAGGCCACCGCGTCATATATATATATACACTCTGATGGTACCAACCTATTAAAAAACTTTCATTGTCCAACACAACTGTAGAGTGAGTCTTTTGTCTCTGCTTACCCTACTCTGCTCTTCCAGGCCTCAAGGAGTGACTCCTCCTGGACTTGAACCTGTGGGGTGAGATTGCATGAATCACTGAGAATCAATGACCACTTCCCCTACACCACCTGACCTTGGAAACCATGATTTCTCACTATTTCTCCATATCTATTAAGTATATTTAATGTCATTTGAAGAGAAGCACACCACACATCAAAACACACAGTATATATCACAGTTTTTATGTCACATTTTGATTATAGTCCAGGATCACAGAGATTCTATTGAAAATCCAAGTGATACAAATTTAATCTTGTCCAAAAGATTACAATGATATGATGAAAAATCATACCTGCTCCACAAATAATAATATGCAATTCCTGATAGAACATGGCCTTACTCCTCATATAATATAGACATATATGAAAGCTTCTTAAACAAAAAACAAGTTTTAACATTATGGTTAGGATTTTACCCTATTACCACTACTTTAAGGGCAGGTATTCTACCCACTACACCATATCTCAATGCTGGTGTGGTTTGGGATGTTTCACACATTTCTATTTTTTGTCAAACACAGAAATGCCTCGTCTGCCCTCAAACAGACTGAAAAGAGAGTTGAGTAAGAACTTAACACAAATATGAGGTAAAGTTCAACAATTAGCTGGCCCACCTCTAACTCTTCTTGTTCTTTGTTCAAATACCCAGTATCAACTGAGAAAGTAAACCCAGGCCAGGTATGGTAGTAGTGTATTGGGTAGGATACATGCCTCCCTCAATCAGAAAGTTCAATTCCCCATCCACGACTGACAAATTTTTCGTAAATGAAAATTACCTTACATATACTGTACCTGTCATTACCCACACCCCTTCTGGAATTTTCCATGACTGTAACAATATTTCTTAAGGACAGTCCAAGGTTCATCAAGGATTTTCAAGAAATGGGCAGATCATGCACAATCCTACAGGGCTCTCAACATCAATGTGATTTGCTATGCATTTTATGTAACAGATCCTTCTGTATTAAAGTCATCTCTACTAGTACCAGACCATACTTCCCTATTTTGGAATGAGATCTCTAGTTTTACAGGCAAATCCTCAATTACAAAATAGATCACATTTAGTGACAAAACAAAGCTATATGTACTATTATAAAAATAATAATGAGCTTGAATGCATTTCATTATTGAGGTGTGCAATTGTCCCTCTTTATCACTAGAATCGCCACACAATTCTCCAGTACAATAACTGCCAAACCAACAGCAAGTGGCATCTGTTCTCACTAATGGCCTATCATCGAGGCATCCTCATAACACAACTGCCATCAACTACACCAAGAACGCTTAGAAAAAATGTTTGCCTAAACTGGCCACATGATGCATTTCCAGGAATATATTGAACAAGGTCTCTGGAAAATGCTGAATATTCATTTAAAAAAAGCTTTGCTAAATTTCACCAGCTAATACTAAGGGTGAACATGCAGATTCCACCTCTTAAATTCAAATGTCATTTTTATTTTAATATTTATTATTATGGTGTTAATGTACATGCTCTGCGGTGGGCTGGCACCCTGCCCGGGGTTTGTTTCCTGCCTTGCACCCTGTGTTGGCTGGGATTGGCTCCAGCAGACCCCTTGTGACCCTGTAGTTCAGATATATCGGGTTGGATAATGGATGGATGGATGTACATGCTTTGTGCAGCGCTCAGAATGGGCTTATCCATGTAAATGAAGCGATGGATAGGCCACATAATTAGCACCACTAATCAATTCTTTGGAATGAAAACTAAGAAGGGGCAGTGCTCCTGACAGAAATAAAGAGACAGGATCATTCATGATTGGCATGTACAGTGAGGTGCGAAATGGAAGGACAAAGAAAAGGGAAGCTCAAGGAAGGCACAAAGCTCAAAGGTTAGTACTCACTGTAAAGCTCCAGTGATGGTACCAGTTGCTCTGGTTGTGAGTGTAGACATTTTTTCATGAGAAGCAAAAAAGGGAGGAAGAGAAAAGTAGATGCAGAAACAATAATACTTGCCTAATGGTAAAAATAAAAAACAAAATCTACTAACATTGTATAAAGAAAGTTTTACTTGCACAGCACTTCTGATACATCTGATTAACAGCACTACAACTAACACCCACTCTTTTATCAAAAATCTCAGGCCTAGCTACAAAATAGGCTAGTTTTCAAATAAAGTCTTATTCTATGAACCAGATAAAGTTGTTTTAGTAGTAGTATCAGACAAAAGATGTCAAAAGGATGATTGATTGACAGCTTTAAGCCCCACCACAAATATGATTTACGAAAATATGAAATATGAAAATACAAAAATATGAAATATAATTTATGAAATGTGCCCCAAATTATCAATAATCATACTTATTGTACTTACGACACAGGAACTGTGAAATATGAAAATATAATTTATTAAAAATATGATCTATGAAATGTGCCCCAAATTATCAATAATCGTACTTATAGCACTCACGACACAGGAACTTCATTTTATAAATAGTAGATTCAAAACAATTAATACAAAATAATAGGAGCCTTATTAAAATATACACTTATCCTGTAATAAAAAGCCATGCAAGTGTGGATCTTTTAAAAGCCGAAGTGGCTTCAGTTGAAACCATGGGAAAAGCTGTGGCATTATCAATAAACTTTCTTTCACAGGACACAGCTTCTAAAACACGGATATAGGAAAGGTGCCATTAGTGCTAAATCTGTAGCTGTTAACACAAACATTCATCAGGAATTCTAAGACACATGAAACCAACAGCACGCTGCTGATAAAACATTTACTGTAACAATTCAAGCTTTTTTATTTAATAAAATCGGAAAATCATACGATTATTAAAACAATCTTTAATGAACACCCATTTATCAATAAAGAAGATATTTTATCAAACTAACCCCACACCATTCAACGGGTTTGAAAATAAATATTAAAATAAAGAATATAAGTTGCCTTTAAAACTCATATGACCTGGCTCTTTGCGATGTTAACTCGAGGCTGAATTTTAGCCTCGTTAATCGGGTAAATGTCAAAATAAACTTCATTTCACATTCAGATGGTTAGAAACTACTTTGAACGTATCCTCTGTTTATATCATCTTTAAAAGCTTGCAAGAAAAGTTATAAACTACATTCAGCACCACAATCAACTGGTGCTCACTGTCTCTGTTTACATTCCGAACAAATCTCTGCCAAGTTCTTCAAGCTGAATTTACCTCATTACGGTAATCAAACAGATTCTTCATTCAGATTTGAAACTACTTGGATGTATCCCCATTTATCCTTTAAATACATGCGACAATCTAAGAAATGTTTCGCATATAAAACGTAGCACTAATCTTTCAGTAAAACAAATTAAACAATTTTCAAGCAGAGGAATAAGAAACTACTTCCCATTGTTAGATGTTACACCCAGATGTGAGTATCTGAATGAGGTTTTTTGCTGTACAAGTTCCTCATCACCCATGAGTTTTCTACCAAACAGCGTCTCTGCCCTCAAGCGGACAGAGCAAGATAAATCATCAACATTAACTTTTTCAGCATACAAGTCTCAGTGATCTTTGCAAAGGTAACAATTTAGCTTTTCCCACAATCGAAGCAATGGAAAAAATACTTATGATGTGATTATCGACATATGGCCATTAACATGTCTCTCTTCAATTCTATGATGCTTTTATAAATCAGAAAAACCCACTCCTGGTGAGAGGTTTGAGTTGTCCTCATCCATGGCCATCGATTATGAAAGACAATCATAGGGAGCTTAACACTGTCAATCAATCATCCCTGACAGCTTCGTCTGATACTACTGGTACACAATCATTCAGTCGGGGTTTAAAGCTGTCACTCACATTTACTTTATATATCTCGAACAAATTTTGAAGTAGCAATGGACACACCATGGATGGATGCTGGTCTGAAAGTAGGGGAGGGTTTCAGATGCAGACACATTGGGAGAACGAGCATTTTTGCAAAATGGTTTAATGTTGCATTTTCTATATCTCTGACCTTTGCTGGGTAACTTGAGTCCCTGTGCTGGTGATGGTTAGATCCACAATTCCCACAATATTGTCCTGAAATATTGGGGTTTCTTCGTGCTTGCAGGACTGGAGCAGCTGTCTCTGCATATATCACTGAAAGCGGGCTGTAACGTCTGCACTGATAAAGCAGGAGCTGCTGTCAGCTACGCTGCGCTCTGCACTGCTGATTCAACCTGGCACGCAATCTCTATCGCTTTCTCTAGTGTGAGTTTGTCAGATTCCATCAATAATCTCTCCCTCACAGGTGCACTATGCGTTTTCTCTATCAGCTGGTCTCTTATCATCTCGTTCAATGTGTGAAAAACAAGCTGTCCTTCTGTGCCCAGACAATGAAACAAGATGGCACGTTTGCGTGCGTCAGGTATAGAGTCCAAGCCAAGCGCGATCAGATAAGATTGAAAAGATTCAAGCCAGTGAGTCCAAGGCACAGAAGGATCACCAGGTAAAGGTAAGAAATGAGGTGGTGGTGACAGCGAATATTCAGTCATTATCGTCTCCAAATGTTGTGTCTACAAAGTACACCATTTCTCACTTGTTAGAACGCTCTTTATTTTTTTAAGTCTCGAAATCACAACAATCGAAAGTGCCCGTTATTCTCACACATGCGCAAACACATATGCACTCACTTTCCATGCGCGCATGCAATTACCATTAACAAACATCATGTTATCCAACACTGACCTTGGACGGTCTGGCTGCGCAGTGTGGCGGCAGCCAAGACGGGGGTCGACAGAAAGGAGTTCATGCTGCAGAGGCTTTGCCGGCAACGCCTGTGATGTGGTAGAAGGTAGATGTGAAAGTGGTGGGCTGTGATTGGGTGAAGAGAGACTGCATTTTAAACTCTATTTTAACTGATTTATTTATTATGGATTTTATTTCCACGTTTCACTGATTTTATGGATTTGGTTTTTTTTAACACTGCACAATGGACATTTTTGGCTTTACTTTTGTTTTGGATTTTTTTTTTAATAAAAGCACCCCTGGCATCAATGAGATTTGTCCTCATTTGTCAGCTCATCTTGATCATAACTATCGACGGTGTTGGTTCAACAGACTACCATGTGGGAAGAGTCTGTAGGGGACTGGCATTGTCACATATATAATATCTAAATCTACAGGTACTATAAGTATTGCAATGCAGAGGAACAGTTACTGTACCCATCTTCATTTCCAAATTATTACATTATGCCAGCCACAGTAAAATGCAACACATTGGCCCCACATGTTGACCTGCTTCTCTCATGTTCAAGCCATGGTTGATGACATGGTCAACTAGTGTTGCCTCCATCTTATTTGAGATCCTTTGTCTCCTTCAACGAGACCTTCCTCTTGCTCTGTGTCTCTGCTGTGAACTTGGCCCAGACACAGACAGGCGGACATGTTATCTTAAAACCACCACACGTTTATTTTACACAATTATTTACAATAAAGGTCACAAAGACTCAGTCCAGTGGTCACTCAGACCTAACCACGTGCACAAACAAACCCCAAACAGTCCTGGCCTTTCTTCGGGCCGCCCCCACTCTCTTCTGCCTCGTCCTTCTTCCACCCGACTCTAGCCTCGAATGAATGGAGACGGCCCCTTTTATAGAGGACCCGGATGAGCCCCAGGTGTTCCCAGCAATCTTCTTCTGGCCACGCCCCAGCATGGCGGAAGTGCCAGCTGTCCTCCCGGCTGCCTCCGGGCACAGTCATAATCTTCCCCAGCACTTCCTGGTGTGGCGGAAGTGCTGGGGTAACAGGTCCCCAAGGCACTGGGCGCCTCCCTGGCGGTGACCACGGGCCCCTACAGGGAAAGGCTTCCATGCCCTTGACCCGTGGCCCCAAAGCAACCCGGAAGGCAAACCCACGTGATCCAGGCAGGGCTCTGACCCTCTTCCGGAACCTCCTGGTGTCCCGGCCGGGTCATGGCCCCTGGCATCCCTGACACTGCCTTCTCCTCTATTCCCTCAGTTGCCTTCATGGTGCTCAGTTGGGTAGCAGGTAGGCACAAAAGCTTCATCACTTGCCTCTGCCTTTGTATTCAGTTCATTGCTCAGGCTGAACAGCAATGTGGAAACTCGTTAGTTGTACCCTGCCTGGCAGGTATGTCAGATTCCTCCATTGTGTGGCTTTGCCCATATATATGTTACAGGCCAAACCCAATTTTAGAACAATGTAATTTAGACTAATTTATTACCAGCTAAACACAATTTTAGGTCAAAATATGCATATGCATATATATACACTACCACTCAAACGTTTTACAACACTTCTCAGTTTTTCTTCACATTTAATGAGCTGAAATGCAATCAATGACCTAAAATGCTGAAAAGAGAAGCAGTAAACTTCCAGAGGTTTACATTTTAAATTAAGCTTCGCAAACACTGAAAATGAAAATATCAGACTATTACAAATGGGCCTTCTTCAGGGACCAACGAATAGGTTACCACTAAAGATGTTCTGCAGCAATTAAAGTAAATTAAGCCTTCAAGTTGAAGCAAACAATTTGCACATATGTTTTAATTTCTGTTGACTACTTCAAAAACTTCTGTCTCTCTTAAAGCAGAGTTGGAACAGACTGCATTATTACACCTTCTGATGTACTGTTTGGGACAATATTACATTGGGAGTAGTGTATAAGCACACTCTGAAGGAACTATTTGTTATGTATAGTGCAGCAGTGGTAGCTTTGTGCTCACATTATTGTACACATTTGGCCATGTACATTGTGGGCCTGGTGGTCTGTTGCCACTTTTATGTACAGTGATCCTTCGCTATATCGCGCTTCGACTTTCGCGGCTTCACTCCATCGCGGATTTTAAATGTAAGCATATCTAAATATATATCACGGATTTTTAGCTGGTTCGGGGTTTATGCGGACAATGGGTCTTTTAATTTATGGTACATGCTTCCTCAGTTTGTTTGCCCAGTTGATTTCATACAAGGGACGCTATTGGCGGATGGCTTAGAAGCTACAATCAGAGCATGTATACGTATTAAATAAAACTCCTCAATGATATACGATATGTTTCCCCATACGGTCTTGATTGTTTGCTTTTCTCTGTCTCTCACTCTCTGACTTTCTGCCTGATGGAGGGTGTGAGCAGAGGGTCTGTTTGCACAGAGGCTGTTTGCCTAGAGGATACGGATGCTCCTCTGCGCTTTATCGCAGTACTTTGGCATACTTAAAAGCCCAAAAGCACGTGATTGATTTTGGTTGCTTTTCTCCGCCCCTCTCTCTCTGACATTCTCTGCTCCTGACACGCATGCTTTAAAAGAGGAAGATATGTTTGCATTCTTTTCATTGTGAGAAAGAACTGTCATCTCTGTCTTGTCATGGAGCACAGTTTAAACTTTTGACTAAAGGGTGTTATTTCATGGCTAGAGGGCTCTAATAATGTTAACAGTGTGGGAGAGTTTATAAGTGCTTAAATATATAAAAATAACCATACAAACATATGGTTTCTACTTTGCGGATTTTCACCTATCGCGGGGGATTCTGGAACGCAACCCCCACGATCGAGGAGGGATTACTGTATTTGGATTTTTTTCAGTCTAATGCTTCTTACTATAAATATATCATCACATTGAATGGCACTGGCAGTGAAGTGTGTAGAAGAGCTCTGCAGTGTTTGTCCTGTGGAGCTCTGTGCTATGTTGGTGATTTCCCAAAAGTAGGTTTTATCTAACATACATTAAGAAAGGTGATATGAGAGTTCATCATACTTGGTACTTAGTGATTGAAATCTGTGCAATCAGAAAGTATCATCGCACTAATGCAATATTATTTGAAACGAACAGCGTCAGATTGTAAATTTATGCTGGCGTGTTAGTTAGGGTCAGATCCGAGGGGGGAAGGGAGGGGTGAAGTGACATAGAATAAAACTGAAAAAAGATAACTTTTACAAGTACTATAAATTTACACCTGATCTGACACTGTTCATTTTAAAATAATATTGCATTAGTGCAACAGTGTTTTCTGATTGGTACTAATTAGGTCATAAAATGATTTCTTCAAAATGTCACATATATTTGTCTCTTTCTTTTCTTCCTGGCGTAACATCATAAACCAGAAGGTGTGAGCTTATTCATTGCGAGCAGGAGCATGCAGGTGGCCAGTTGCTGTGTGCTACAACATGCTTGACCTGGTGGCAATGAAGCAGCACATGTACTATACAGGCATGTACAGGGTCCACTGAGAAAAGAAGAAGCTTTTTTTTACCTTGCAAAGGGAAATTTTGTTGTCACCCTTTCAAGAAAAAAAATGGAAAAAAAAAACAAAAAAGGATAACATTGACAAGCCTTTTTT
>NW_024381446.1:0-4262 GCF_016835505.1 Polypterus senegalus
TGTTTCTCACCTTATTTTTCTTTTTCCTTCTTTCCCCCTTATTTTTCCCTTTCCCGTTTAATCTTTTTTTCCAAATTCTTTTCCCCTTTTTACTTTTTTTCCCTATTTTCCCCTTTTTTAACCTTTTTACCTTTTTTTTCCCTTTCTTTTTTTTCCTTTTTGTTTCCCAATTAACCCTTCTTTTCAACTTTTTTGCCCCAATTAACCCTTCTTTTTCCAAATTTTTTTTCTGCCCTGTTCCTTCTTTTCACAATTATTGTTCGCCCTGAATTAACCCTTCTTTTTAAAACCATTTTGCTGCCCTGAATTAACCGTCTTTTTTCAAACTTTTTTTTTGCCCTGAATTCCCCCTTTTTTTTTCAATTTTTCCGCCGATTAACTCTTCTTTTTCACTTGTTTTCCCTTTTTTTTTTTCCAATTATTTTTCCCCTGATTTTCCTTTTTTTAACTATTTTGCTCCCTAATTAACCTTTTTTTAAAATTTTTTTCCCTTTTTCCCCTTTTTTTCCCTTTTTTTCCCAATTAATCTTCTTTTCAATTAAATTTTTTTTTTAATTTTCTCAATTTTCTTCCAAATTTCTTCTTAATTAATTCTTCTTTTAACTTTTTTCCCCATTTTTCCCTTTAACTTATTTTTCCACATTTTCTTCTTTTAACCTTTTTTTTTTCTCCTGATTAACCCTTTTGTTTTATTTTCCTCCTGATTAACTCTTCTTTTTCACACTTATTGTTCTGCCCTGAATAATTACTTCTTTAAAACTATTTTTCCCCAAATTTACTCTTCTTTTTTCAACTATTTTGTTCCCCGAATTAACCCTTCTTTTTCAAACTTTTTTGCCTGAATTAACCTTCTTTTTAACTTATTTTCTGCCCAATTAACCTTCTTTTCCCTTTTCTCCCTAATTTTCTTTTTCAAACTATTTTGCTCCTATTAACCCTTTTTTTCTGAATTCTTTCTTTCAACCTTTTTTTTCCAATTCCTTTTCAAACTTTTTTTGCAGAATTTCCTGCTTTTCTTTTAAACTTTTTGCTGCCTGAATTAACCTTTTTTTCACTTATTGTTCTCCTGAATTAACCCTTCTTTTCACTTATTTTCTGCCCCTTTTTTTTCACTTTTTTTCCCGAATACTTTTTTTCTCACACTTATTTTCTATTAACCCTTTTTTTCCTTAACTTTCTTCTTTAATTTTCTGTCCCTGAATTACTTTCTTTTTCCCTTTTCTTTTCCCTGATTAACCCTTCTTTTTCAAATTATGTTCTGCTGAATTCTCCTTCTTTTCACACTTATTGTTTGCCCGAATTAACTTCTTTTTTCAAACTATTTTCGCCCTGAATTAACTCTTTTTCACACTTGTTTGCCTGTCTTTAACTTTTTTCAAAACTTTTTTCCCTTTATTTCCTTCTTCTTTTTCTACCTATTTCTGCCCTGTTAACTCCTTCTTTTTCACATTTTTGTGCCTGAATTAACCCCTTCTTTTTCAAAACTATTTTGCTGCCCTGAATTAACCCTTTTTTCACTTTTTTCTAATTAACCTTCTTTTTACACTTTTTGCCCTGATTAACTCTTTTTCACACTTATTGTTCTGCCCTGATTTAACTCTTCTTTTTCATTGTTCTTAACTTTTTTCTACTTTCCTCTTACTTTTTCTAAAATTTTGTTCTCCAGAATTAACCTTTTTTTAAAACTTTTTTCCCCTAATTAACTCTCTTCTTTTTCAAAATTATTTTCTCCTGAATTAACCCTTCTTTTTACACTTATTGTTCTGCCCTAGATTAACCCTTTCTTTTCAAACTTGTTCTCCCTGACTTAACTTTTCAATCTTTTTCACTATTTAACCTTTTTAAATTTAAATTTTTCCTATTACCTTATTGTTCTCCCTGTTAATCTTCTTTTTCAACATTATTGTTTCCCTATTAACCCTCTTTTCTTTTTCCCATGATTCCCTGATTTCACACTTTTTTTTCAACTTTTTTCTGCCCTAATTAACCCTTCTTTTTCAAACTATTTTGCTCCCTGAATTAACCTTCTTTTTCAAACTATTTTCTGCCTGATTAACTTTTTTTTTCAAACTTTTTGTCTGCCTATTACCTTTTCTTTTTTCACCTTATTGGTCTCCTTAATTTCTTTCTTTTCAACTTATTTTGCCCCTGAATTAACCTTCTTTTTCAAAATTATTTTGCCTGAATTAACCCTTCTTTTCAACTATTTTGCTGCCCTGAATTAACCCTTCTTTTTTCACAATTTTTTCCCTAATTAACTCTTCTTTTTCACTTTTGTTTCCCTGAATTAACTCTTTTAACCCTTTTTTTCTGATTACTTCTTTTAATTAACTATTCTTTTTTTCAAAATTTTTCTGCCCTGAATTAACCCTTCTTTTCAAAATATCCCTATTAACCCTTTTTTTCACACTTTTCTGCCTGTTAATCTCTTCTTTTTCACCTATTGTTTCTGCCTATTAACCTTCTTTTTCAACTTATTTTTCTGCCCGAATTAACCCTTCTTTTTCAAAACTATTTTGCTGCCTGAATTAACCCTTCTTTTCACACTTATTGTTCTGCCCTGGGAAATAACCTCTTTTTTCACATATTTTTCTGCCCTGAATTAACCCCTTCTTTTCCCCCAAAAATTATTGTTCTGCCCTGAATTAACCTTCTTTTCAAAACTATTTCTGCCCCGAATTAACCCTTCTTTTCCCCAAAACATTTTGCTGCCTGATTAATCTTCTTTTCAAACTTATTGTTCTGCCCTGAATTAATTAACATTCTGCCTGATTCCTTCTTTCAAACATTTTGCTGCCCTGAATTAACCTTCTTTTTCAAAACTATTTCTGCCTGAATTAACTCTTTTTTCAAAACTTTTTTCCCCCCCAAATTCCCTTCTTTTTTTTTTTTCGCCTGTTCCCCTTTTTTTTTTGCCCAATTTCCTTTTTTTTTTTTTTCCCCAAAACCCTTTTTTTTGGTTTTTTTTTTTCACCTTTTTTCGCCAATTTCCTTTTACCCCCCTTTTTTTTCCCCTTTCCCTTTTTTTTAAAACTTTTTTTCCCTAATTAATTTTTTTTTCAAATTTTTTTCCCAAAAAAAACCCCCCCTTTTTTTAAATTTTTCCCTTTATTCCCCCTTTAAAAAATTTTTGTTTTTTTTAATTAATCTTTTTTTCTTTCCCCTTTAACCCCCTTAAATTTTTTTCTGGTTTAACCCTTTTTAAAACTTTTTGTCCCCCTTTTTTTTTTCCCCTTTTTTTTTTAAAATTTTTTTTTTCTTTTCCCCCTTTTAAACTTTTTTCCCCCCTTTTTTTTTTTTTTTTTGCCCGATTAACCTTCTTTCACTTTTTTTCCCCAATTAACCCTTTTTTTTTACTTTTTTTCCCCGATTTTTTTTTTTTCCCTTATTTTTTTTTCAAAAAAAATTTTTTTAAAAAAATTTTTTTCCCCTTTTTTTTTAATTTTTTTTTCCCCAATTTTTTCCCCCTTCCCCCTTTTTCCCCTTTTTCCCTTTTTCCCTTTTTTTTAATTTTCCCCTTTTAACCCCCCCCTATTTTTTTTAAAAATTTTTTTTCAAAACCCTTTTTTCCCCGGGTTTCCCTTTTTTTTCAAAATATTTTCTGCCCCGTTAACCCCCTTTTTTAAAATTTTGTTTCCCTTAACCCTTTTTTTTTCAAAATTTTTGCCCCGAATTAACCCTTCTTTCAAAATTTTTGTGCCCCGTTAAATTTTTTTCAAAAAATTTTTGGGCCCCAAAAAACTTCTTTTTAAATTTTTTCCCCCCCTTACCTTTTTTTTTTTTTTCCCCAAAACCCCTTTTTTTTTTTAAAAAATTTTCTGCCCCGATTAACCCCCTTTTAAAAATTTTTCCCCGTTAATCCCCTTTTTTTAAAAAATTTTTTCCCAAAACCTTTTTTTTTCAAATTTTTTTTGCCCGAAATTTTTTTTTTTCAAACTTATTTTTCTGCCCTGATTAACTTTCTTTACTTTTTCGTTTGCCCTGGATTAACTTCTTTTCAAACTTTCTGCCCTGATTACTTCTTTTTCACACTTATTGTTCTGCCCAATTAACTCTTCTTTTCACTATTTTGCTGCCCTGAATTAACCCTTCTTTTCAAAATTTGCTTGCCCTGAATTAACCCTTCTTTTCCTATTTCTGCCCTGAATTAACCTCTTTTCAACTATTTTCTGCCTGATTAACTCTCTTTTAAAACTATTGTTCTGCCCTGAATTAACTCTTCTTTTTCAACTTATTGTTCTGCCGATTAACCTTTTCTTTTC
>NW_024381447.1:0-16760 GCF_016835505.1 Polypterus senegalus
AAAAAATATTTTAAAGTGGGGTTAAAAATTTTTAAAAGGGGTAAAGGGAAAAAAATAATTAAGGGAGTTTGAATATAAAAAATTTAAAATTTATAAAAATTTTAAAAATTAATTTAAAATTTAAAATAAAAATGGTTTTTGGGGGTTGGGATTTTTATTAAATTAAAATTTTTTGTTTGGATAAATTTATATTTTTTTATTATTTATATATATATATATATATTTTATAAATAATAAATATATATATATATATATATATATATATTTGTTTTTGTGTGTTATATATATATTATATATTATTTTATGTATGTGTGTATATATATATATATATATATATTGTGTTGTTGTGTTTATATATATATAAATAATACATATATAATTTATATATTAAAAATATTTGTGTTGTTTTTTAATTTTATATATATATATATATATATATATATATATATATATATTTTTATGTGTATTATTATTGTTTATATATATATATTATTTTAAGGACGGAGACATAGCAAGGGTTGGGTTTTTTGGGCCCTATTTGTAAACCACAAACAAAAACTGGTAAAAATTTAAAAAATTTTTTATGTGGCCCCGTCCGGGGTCCCCAATGGGAGGGCAAGTGGAGGGATCCCGGGAAGGCCCCAAGGGAGGAGGGGAAGGATGGCGTCAGGGCAAGATGGGGAGGAAGGGGGGGGAATGTCCTCCGGTCAATGGGCCTGGGGGCAGGAAGGTCTTTCTTTCAAAGGGGAAGCAGGGGAAAATTTCCCCACCTTTCCCCCGGCGGGGGTTTTCCCCGGTGTTTTGAATCAATCGCGGCCTCCTACTGGCGTGTGACCCCCCCCGCCCAGGACCGTAGGTGGGGATAACGAAGGTCGTAAACCCCGGGGGGCTCGGCTTGGCCCTGGGGTCCCGCCGATAAGTGACAGTAAATTTTCGGCTGTAAGTCCAGGAACCCCTGGTCCCGCGGTTATTTTTGGTGGGACACCCACTGGGCGGGGCAGTCCCAAGGGCGGGGAAGGAAAGGGGGAGGGGGGCCCCCCCCACCCAGGCCCCCCCCGCGCGTCGGGTCTCGGTCCATCATTTTCGGCTAAATAATCCGGGTGCCGACCCATGGCCCTTTTGGCTCAACCGGGCCCCAGGCCTGTTCGGCGTCGGTCGGGAAAAAATAAGCGGGGCCCAAAATGGGGTCCAAACCAGGGGGCCGGCGTTGGGCCTTTTTTGGGTCCTAAAAGCGTGTTCGCGGGGTTTCCCACGAAGGGGCGCCCCAGGTCAAAAAGGGTGCTCTTTGGACGGGAAAAACGGAGTAACCCAAAGCCCAAGAAAGCCCCCCTGTTTTTTGGTTTTTCCGGGGGGCCATTCAAGATTTTTTCTTTGGGCTCTGGGCCCGCCCTTGTCCCAGGGTACCCCCAAATTTTGGCCTCCCAATAAAAAAAAACCTTCCCGGGGTTTTTATCCGGGGCTTTACCAGTGTTGGAGGACGCTGGACCTCAGTAGTGCCCCCTCCCAGGTGCGGAAAGATGACAACGTCACCCAGGTAAAGGGCGCTATGGTGGTGGGGCTTTAGCACTCTATCTACCGGGCGTTAAAGGGTCCCCGGGGCCCGGACCCAAAGGGGAAACCCTTGCTGCCGGTGCCCCCGGGGAAAAACCTTTTTCCCCTTTTGCGGATGCGTTAAAGGAATTTCCCAATACCCTTTTATGTCGGGTAGTCAGATGTCGACCCGTCCCCAACCGCTAAAGGAGTTATCAATGCGGGGCAGGGGGGGCCCGGGCGGGAATTGATTCGGCGTCAAAGTTTACAGCCTGGGCCCGTCTGGCAGGCAGGAAATAGGGCTGGCCCGGGTTGGCCTCCTTTGCCATGTAACTCGTTTCCCGTTGGGGCCTCTGGGGGTTTTGCCTCGGGTGGTGGGGCCTCCCCCGGCGTTCCCGGGCCCTATATATGGTGCTCAATCCCGGCCCCCCGGGTTTCGCTCACTCCCCGGGGATGGGGGGGGTGTTTGGGCTAACCCCTGCCGCTGCTTGGGGGTCAGCTCTTCCCCCGGGTTAAAGGGCAGTTGGTTTTAAAAGGGAAGTGACCTACGGGGCTGGGGCTCTCTATCTCGGGGCTTTAACAGGTTGACGTGCCCTCCCCTTTTGGGTTGGAGGGTGCCCCAAAATGCGGGAGCCTTTTTTTCCCTTCCCGTAAGGCCCCGCCATGGCGGGCAAAGGGGGGGAGTGGGGCCCGAGCCCCCCTTTTCGGTCCCGGGCGGAACCCCCGGAGGGGGGGATTGCGGTTTTTTTAAACGACCCCCGGCGCGCGCCAGTCGGTTTTTTTGGGGGGGCCTGATCTTTGTGAGTGTGCGCGGTTCCCCGTTAAAATTTAGAGGGAAGACCCTCGGCCTCCCAGCCTTCTTTTGGATGTCGAGGTTTCCCCGGGGGTTTGCCCTTAGTAATTCGGGGGTTTTGGGGCCGGGTCCCGGTGGCCCGGCGGGAGGGCTGGGCCCATTCCTGCCGTCCGCGTGCTACCCTTTCGGGCATCTTTGCGTCGTTTTGTTGACCAACCCGTCGTTTGCGGGTGATAACTGGCGCTTTCAGGGCATCGCTTTTGGGTCTCTTGGCTTTTCCCGTGAAGGGGGGGCCCCGGTCCCTGGGACCTCCTTGGGTTCCGGAACCATTAACCAGTTCCCCTGCGTGCTTTTTTAAATTGGGGGGGGGAAAACCCCCTGGTACCGGGGGGGAACCACCATGACTGGAAACTTGTAGCCCCGGGTTGGGGCTCCAGGGTCCCCCTGTATCCCAAAAGGGGTGTCCGGGGGGGGACTAAGGGGGCCCGGTCCCCCCCTGGGAAACTGGGGGTCTGGCACTCGGGGTTGACCGCCCCCCGGACCCCTTGTCCCCGGCCAGAAAACGGGTTAATCCTCTCCAGTGTTTTTGGGGGTGGGAGGGGAGCATGTCCACCAATTCCCCCGGAGGTGGGGGGTTGCAACAACTTCGCACCCGCCCTCTGGGTACCCTTTTGGTCAACAGATCATTCCAAGGACAAAAAAGAAGGGTTGGGTTTTGGTCCGTCCCTGGGGTTTAGGAAACGATCGTTCGCCCCGCGCGGGGTATTTCCCTGCTCCCTCTTAAAAGGGGGGTGGCCCCTTGATGGCAGGGGAGGGTCTTGGGGCCCGGGGGGAAGATTCCCTGGGTAGTCCCTTCTCGGGGTCTTCGGGGGCCAAAGGGCCCTAGCCGGGAAGGTCTCCCCGGGCACCCCCCGCCCCGGGGGGCCTGCCCTTTTCCTGGGGCGGGGGGAGGGGGGCCTTTTTCCCCCCTCAGGTCCCGAGGCCCGGGGCGGAATGGCTTACCCCCTGATTCTTTTTTGACCAGTCTTGTCCCGAATCCTGGGAAGGGGGGCAGGTAACACGCGACCCTTTTGGATTGGTTCCCCCTTCCCGGGCATACGGGGGACGATAACCTAGTCCCCCCATGCACGGGGGAAAAAAATGCTGTTTTAACCACTGTTCGGTAAACAAAGCGGGACAACAATGGTAATGTTTCTGCGGAATCAAACAAACCCCCGGGTCCCATTTAAACCCCATTTCCCCCGGATTTGCCAAAAGGGGTCGGGGGTTCCTTCGATATTAGCTGCAATTCCCGGCTCCCGGGGGATGTGATGGGGGCGTTTGGCACTGACCCCTCTCCCACATTTAAAAAAGCGGCGGACCGGCCCCCCTCTGGGGAAAAGCGGGTTTGAGGGGGGGAGTCGGGGTGGCCCCCGTCCTTCGGGTTCAGGGCAGGCTTTTTTGACCCCCAAGGGGAACCCCCAACGGGGGCTCAGGGCGAGGAGGCCCCCTTTTCTGAAAATCCCCGGGCCCGCTGGGGCGGGCTCGCCTTTACCGGCCCTTACAGGCCCCCCGCTCAATTTCCCCCCGTGGGCTCTCTCCCGACCAGGGGCCCCTCTTTCCCAGAAATTCCCCGGGGGCCCGGGGGGCCGGCGGCGGGTCAGGCGTTCCGCCATTACGCCTGCTGGCGGGGCTTCCTGGGGCCTGGGGGCGGGGGGTGGTGGCTCCCCCCGGGGGGTCAAAAAGGCCCCCCGGCGTCCCCCGGGGGGCCCAAAAATGGGCCCCCCCGGACGCTGCCCCTTTTGTTCGGGGGGCCCCTCCTCAAACATGCCGGTAGACCCTCGAAGGGCCCCTGAACCATAGGAGGGGCTGCCCGGGGGATTGTCGGTTGGGCTTCCACCCCCCTGGCCGGCCTCCAGCTCCCGGGTGGTGGGGGCTTACGCTGGGGCCTGGGCTGGTGGGCCCTCCTCACCCGTTTTGAGGTCCTGTCCCTCGCATTCGGGGTCTCTTATCCGCCCTTTTGCCCTTGGGCCAGGGGGACAGTAGCAAGGGGTTGGGTTTTCCCGGGCCCTTTTATTGTAAACACAAACAAAACTGGTAAAAATTTTAAACAAAATAGTTCCTTACCCGGCTCCGGCGTCGGCCCTTAGGGGGGGGCAAGTGGGGGATGCGGGAAAGGGCCTGGGGAGGGTGGGAAAAGGATGGCGTCGGGCAAGTGGGGGAGGGGGAAATGTGCACTTTGTCAATCCGCCTATGGTCGGAAGGTCTTTCTTTCTATGAGGAAGAGGGGAAAGTTAAACACATTCCCTGGCGGTGGTTTCCCAGGTGCTTCGGGTAATCCCGGGGGCCCCCCTCTTTGGGGACAATATATATATTTTTATTTTTGTGGGTTTTTTATATATATATATATTTTTATATTGGGGTTTGTGTGTTATATATATATATATTTATTATTTTTTTATATATTAATAATAATTAAAATTTTTATATATATATATATATATATATATATATATATATATATATATTTTATTATATATATATATTTTGTATTAATATATATATATATATTTTTTTTAAAATAAAAATATTTTTATTTTTTTTTTTTTGGTTTTTAAAAAATTTTTGCCCTTTCCTTTAAAATTTCCCCCCCCCCCCCCCCCCCCCCCTTTTTTTTTTTTTTTTTTTTTTTTTTTTTTTTTTTTTTTTTTTTCCCTTTTTTGCATTTGGTTTGGTTCAAAAAAAAAAAATTTGTTTTTTCCCCCGGAAAAAAACCATTTCCCCAAAACCCAAAAAAACCCAGTTTGGGGGATTGGGGGGGGTGGTCCAAGTATCTTAAAAAACCCCCAAAGGTAAACACAAAAGGGGCCCCCAAAAAAAAAAAAATTTTTTTTAAAAGGCCTTTTTTTAAAAAACCTTTTTTAATTGGGAAACTACAAAGTAAACCAAAAACAGTTTTTTAAAAGGGTTTTTATTATTTAGGGAAAAAAACCCAAAACCCTACATGGCCCTTTTGAAAAATTCCCCCTTGGGAAAAATGACCTAAGGGGGTTGATAACACCTGGTTAAATTTCTGAAACCCCGGGCCTGAACGCCCACCTGTTTTAATCAAGAAATCACTTAAATAGGGCTCCCTGACACAAAGTTGCCAAAAGCACCAAAAAAGCTAACATCTGCCAAGATCCAAAGAATTCAGGATAAATAAAACAAAGTAATTGAGATTTTATCAGTTTAAAGGTTATAAACCCTTTTCAAAAATTTTGGGACTCCCGAACCACAGTGAACCTTATCCACAAATGGAAAAACAGGAACGTGGTGAACCTTTAAGGGGCGGCCGACCAAAATACCCCAAACCGGGCGACTCATCAGAGGCCCCAAAGCCCCCAGGAACGTCAAAACTCGGCTCACGCCCTAAATTTAAAGGTCAGTGTTCAGCTCCATCATAAAAAGAGACTGGGCAAAAACACCTGATGGCTTTTCAGGCCCAAAACCCCTTTTGAAAAAAGAACATTGGGCTTGTCTCAATTTTTCAAAAAAATTTAATTTTTAAATTTTTTGGAAAATATTTTTGGACTAGGAAAAAGGGATTTTTGGAAGGAAAATGCCCCGTTACATCGGGGAAAAAAGGAAACCCGCATTTAAAAAAAAGAACATCACCAACAAAAAATATTGGTGGTGGGGGTCTGGGTTGTTTCTGCTTCAGGACCTGGAATGCTTGCTGTGTGTGGAACCAAAAATTCCCAAAAAACCCCGAAGGAAGTGGCCATCGTTTGTCCTCAACGGCGATCTTGGGTGCTCAACAGGACAGTGAAAAACCCAAAAAAACCCCCGAAAAAAAACAAAGGAATTTTGGAGTGGCCCAGTCAAAATCTACCTGAATCCAATTGAGATGTATGGCATGCCTAAAAGTGGTTCATGCTAGAAACCCTCAAATAAAGCTGAATTACAACAATTCTCAAAGATGAGTGGCAAAAAATTTTCCCCCAGAGCTTAAAGCTATTTGGAAGTTATCGCAAAGCCTGATTTCGTTTCTGCTAAGGTGCCCCAAATACCAAATTATTGGTTCAGGAGATTACTTTTTCACACAGGGCCATGTAGGTTTGGGTTTTTTCTCCCCTAAATAATAAAACCATCATTTAAAAAACTGCATTTGTGTTTACTTTTTATATTTGACTAATGGTTAAATGTGTTTGATGATCAAGGGAAAAATTTTGGTTACAAACATGCAAAAGAATAAAAAATGGAAGGGCAAAAGTTTTTATATTATCCTTACAATGAAAAGAGCGAGAATAGTTTTTAAAGAAGGTCCAGAAAAGAGGAAAAATTTTAAAAAGCAAACTCGTGTTAAGGAATTGTTTTTCAAATTTATAATTGTTTTTCTCATATCAATTTATATATATATATATATAATAAAATATTTAATTTCTCATCCTATCTATATAATAATAATATTTTTTTTTTAAAATTATATATAATATATATATATATATATATATATATATATATATATATATAACAGCGGCAGTGGAGAATTGGTTAAAAAAGGAAAGAGAAAGAAAGGAAACATTTTGAAAAAACGTACATGATTCATTAATTGTTTTGTCCTTTGGTTTGCTGTGTATTAATTAGCCCAAAAAACCTTGAAAAAGATGTCATGCTGTTAAAGTTTTTGAAAAGAAACATTTTAAAAATATGTAACATGATTCACAAGTAATGTGTATTTGGCGGCAAGCAAAAGTTTTTGACTAGCTGCTCGAAATGTACATGAGTGCAACCTCTCCTTTTTCTGTTTCTCACAGCTTGGATTGCTGCTGTCATAATATAACCAAAACCCACACACACACACACACACACAACCCCTTCAATAATATATATATATACTAGCAGGAATAACCCAGCAGGGAAGTAGTGTGTTAAAAGTTATGAAAAGGAAAACAAACATTTTAAAAATAACTAAGATGATTTTTTAATTCAATTGTTTTGTCATTGATAAGTGTTGTTGGGATATATATATACACCCCGGGGACACAATATAAAATATATATACATATAAACATATATATAAATATATAATGCAAATATATATATATATACACATCTATACACATATATATATACAGTTATATATACACATATTACATATATATATACATATACATATATACATATATATATATATATTAGGGGTGGGACTCGATTAAAAAAATTAATCCAATTAATTAGAGGCTATGTAGAATTAATCTTGATTAATGTATGTAATTACAGCGTAATTTGCCCAAATGCCAATGTTTTTTTTTATTTAAAACGGTTTTAGTGCAAACAGAATCAAATAATAGACATGGACATGAATATTGTAAACTGAAGCTGTTTTAATTTCTGAAAAAAAAAAAAAGCTTGTAACTGCTTTGAATTCAAAACAGAAACAAAAAATATCATCCCTGTTAAAATTGGGCAGACTTAAAAATAAAGTGGTAGTTTAAGTACTTTAAAAGTACATTTTCAGAATAGTATTGTCTTTAAATAATACATACCAAAATTTCACCATAAAGTCGTTTTTAGTCTACTGCTAAAATGTCAAAAAGACCCAAAATCTTTCTTAACTTAATTTTTCTGTTTTATTGCAAAAAACCCTGCTTTTTTTAAAGGGTTTTTCCCGGGAAGTGAAATGATCGCGGGGCAGGCCATTCCCCTCTAACATTTTGTAGCTGTGATGTGTGCATCTTTGGGTGGCCCGGAAATACTTAAAAAGTTCCGTTTCTTGGGGGTTAAATTTTGAAAATTTTATTTTTTAACGTTATGATCATGCATGACTTCTGTTTGTGCATGCTAAAAAAGGGGAAAAAAAAAAAACGTAACATGATTCTCCGTTAACCTAATTTTTTTTCACGTCCCAAACCAAGGAGATCAAAGGAAAATAAGGGAATGGTACTCGGGTTCACCCTCGGGGGTAGCCCCCAAATTTCGTTAGGGGCTCTTTCCCACAGCTTTAAAAATTTGTCTATCTAAAGTATGGGGTGGTATATAAAACTTTTATATATATTCCCCGTGTTATAGAAAAAGTTATAAAAGAAAAGGGCTTTTTTAAAATACTAACATGATTGTAATATACAGTAATTTTTTTGGTAATTTTTTGAATTTTTATCAAGGATTTGATTTCATTATTTCCAATCAGGCTGATTTGTGGATGTGTTGGTTACATTGTGTTTGTCAATCGTTGTAAAGAAAAAGGGGTTTTCATTCTGGTTGGTTCACGCATTGGGCTGTTTCCTTTTTTTATCTGGATGTGACAAACTGCATGCGGGTTTTTTTTTTTTTTTACACTGTCTTCCTTTAGCAGGACATTCCTTTTTTCCCCCGTGGCTTTGTTTTACGTGGCCTTTGGGGGATTTATGTATAAGGCCCCAATTTTTGTGCCTTTTTTAATTTTTAGTGGTTTTGTTCCCTCTTTGGGAAATGTTGATCCCTTTACCGGCTTCCCCTGAGCGCATTTCTTGCCGAAGGTTAGCTGTCTTTTACTTGTAAAAGTCAGCAAAACCGGCCCAAAACCCCGGGGTTTTAAGGTTTGTCCAAACACCCCCGAATCTCATCTTCCTCTGCATAAGCACAGTCCTTCCCGCGTGAATATTTCCCACAGTGTTGTTTGGGTTCGCTGATGGCGGCCTTATTGGGGGGGCACTAATTCCCTGTGCGGGCCCGTCTTGCAATTTAATAAAACTTCGGGTTCCCCCTTTGTTTCCCGAGTTATTCTTATGAATATTTTTATCATTTGCTTCATAATGTTTTTTCCCTTTTCAATTGTAAATGGTTTTTTTGATGCTGTTTTGGGTTTTCCTTTTTGGGTCTGTCTTCGTGGGGTGATGTTTCCCCAAACTCAGGCCATCTCAACTCAAAACTCCCATTATATGGGGAAAAATGGCCCCGTTTGACCCTTTTCGTGGGTTTGAAATGAAAAATGCCCAACTTTTTAGAAAGGGGTGAAAATATCCTGCAAATTTCAGCCTTTCCCACGGGAAATTGGAGAAAAATGATGGTCATGGTGGTCATGAGTGAGTGAGGGGGTTTCCTTTTATTGTATTTCATATCTTCATTACATATCTTACACATCTCATAACAATATATATATATATATATATATACTACCTTTAAATTTGAATTTTAAATATTATTATTTATTGTGTGTGTGTTTATAAATAAATACATAATATAAAAAAAATTTTGTTTTTTTTTGAAAATTTCTATAGTTTAAAACTTTGGTCCTAGTAAAAGGGAAAATAAAAATATATCTATAAGTTATTAAACGAAAACATTACGTTTTTAAAAGGCTACATTGACCTACTGGGTGGTTTTGGGTAAAAAACTTTTTGCTTTTAACACCGGTAGTAACTAACAAACACTAAAATTATATGGATCATCTCAAGAGATCCCCTTTTGAAGGCCTACGGGCTGTTAAAATTACATTTTTATGTGAGCGTTCAAATTTTGCCTCTTAATTTACCGGCTTTAAAAAAAAAGTTTTTTGTCCCCTCGTGTTAAGAAAGGCTTTGGTTTTTTGGGTAAAAAAGGAAAAAGGTGTGAAAGGGTTGCCCTAATATAGTATAGAATTGTTGCTGGCTTATGATGGGCCTTTTAGGGGGCGGTGGGTGCTTTAATGTAACTTGGGCGTCCCCCCATTTCGGTGTGATGGCACCGTCCTCCATCCCTTGGGGTCTTCATAATCCGGTGAGGACCTCAAACGTATCTGAAAAAAGTGTGAATAAGCCTTAATTTATTTTGCGTGGTGTGAAAAGGGGGCCTTTTCCTTTCGGCTTGGCCCCGGGGGGGTGTTTAAAAATCTCACTTTGACTTAAAATTGAGCGGTCGCTCTCAAAGGCCCCACAGCTATGGGCGCTGGCTTTTTTAAAATTTCAGCAGGGGACCCCAGTTTTTTGGCGTTCGATATAAAAATCTGGCCGGAGGTCATTCATATATTATGATATATATATATATATATATATATATATTTTATAAAAACCCCTACCGGGGAATAAGAAAAAAAAGAAAAACATTTTTAAAAATAACAAACATGATTAAAATTTTATGGGGTGTTGCTTTATTAATTACCCCCCCAAATAATCCCCTTTTGCCTTATTTTATTTCGTTCTTTAACCCCGGAAAAAGGAAAAAATTTTTAAAAAAGGGGATACCCTTATTATTAATTTTTCGGGTTGGGGTCTGTTTTTTGGTCCTTAATTTTTTATTTTTCTCAAAAAGGGGGGTTTGAGGTGGGGGGTTAACTGAAAAAAGTTTTGGGAACCAAAAATTTGATTGAAAAGCCCTTTGGGGTAATCAAATTTTGATTAAATATTAATTTTTATAATAATTCTGCTGGGCTTTAAGAAAAGAAACATTTTAAAAATACAAACATTGTCAATGTCCCTTTTTGGAAATGTCCTGGAATTTTTATTTTTCAGGGCAGCGGGATTAACGGGATTTTTTCAATTTTGGGGCATTACAAAGGTTGGGAAAGCGGGTTACAAAATTTTCCCAAAACAAATGGGGGTGAATGGGGGGGGCGTGACTCCCCCCAACTTCAACCCCCACAAACAAGTTGGATTTGCAAAAAGAACCCTTCCCGTTTAACTTTTTAGGGGGAAAAAACCCTTTTTTAATTTTCCCGTCCCTCATTAAAACTTTGTATCCCCATATGTCTTTGAAGCAGCGGTGCCCTGTTATGAACTTTAAAATTTGGTTTACATTGTTTTCTTGGGTTCCCAGCATGAAAGGAGAATATCTGTTTCAGTTTTCCCCCAAAACCCACGCCTCATTTCCCCAAACCCATTCTTAAAGGGAAAAATATTGTTATACCTGGGTCTTTTTTAAATTTTCCCTTTTGTGGGTTGTAAAGGGTAAAAAATTTCATTTAAAAAGGGGTTTAAATTTGATAAGGGTGGTGGTTTTTGGGCCTTTTATTTTTGTAAAAATAAAATATTTATAATATTAATTAATGAGGAAATACCTTTTGGGGGTATTTAATAATATTTTAAATATTTAAAATACCCAAATTACCTTAAGAAGTGGTTAAAAAGGAAAGAAAAGAAAAGAAAATTTTAAAATAAAAAATTTGAAAATGTAATTGTTTTTATTTAATTTTTTATTATTATATTTATAATATATATAATTAAAACCCCTTCCCCCGGGAATTGTTTAAAAAGAAGGGGAAGCTTTTTAAAATAAAAAACATATTGTCAAAAATTGGTTTTTTTGGCCGGCGTCGGTTGTTTTTTCACCATGAAAAAATTAACGACATCGACCCCCTTTTTCCCACAACTTGGATTTTCTTCATAATGGGTTTAGCCCAAAAATAATTTTAATATATATATAAAAAAAATACCAGGCCCTTTCCCGGAAATGTTTAAAAACAATAAAAAAAAAGGAAACTTTTTAAAAAAATAACATGATTTCAATGTTATTTTTTTGTCACTGTTGTAAATTAGGTTTTTATATATATATATATATATATATATTTACACCAAAAACATATATAAAACATACACATCATATACACATACATATACACACACATACATACACACACATATATACAAAAATACAATATATATATACATCCCACACATATATAAAACATATATATACATATACATACTTATCTACATAATCCCCAAACCTTTTGTATCAGTGCAATGCTGTTTTTAAAAACGGATGCAAACCCTCTTACTGCAAGTCTTGGATATTATAACTATTTTTTGAAAGTTCTTTTTAAATTTTAAATAGAAGGAATTTTTTATTTAGTGGCAAAATATCTTTGGTGGGAAATGGTAAAAAAGACGGAATATTACCAAATAAATCAACTAAAACCCTTAAACCCTTATAATATTTTGTTTCCCAAAAAAAATATATCCTGTCTAAATTATACAAGTTAGAAATAAAGTAAACATTAAAAAAAGCGTTAAAATTTCTTTTACTTTTTGGTAATTTTATAAAAAAATAAACTTGATTTTAAATACCCCCAAAAGATTTTGCTTATAAAAAATATATTTAAAAATTTTCAAATTCAAATAAAACATCCCATAACAAAACCAGAAATATAAATAAAATTTGTTTCAGCAAAAAAAAAATCAAAATCATTCAGTTGTTTTCCTATGTCATTTTAGAGCTGGGGCCCCGGCATCTTTTTTAACGGTTGTTTCTGTTTGGTGTGAGGTTCTGTGTTGTGGAGATTCCCCCAGGATGGATTGCAGGTGCTCATCAGGGGAAAATCCTGTGTCTGTTTTTTTGTCATACGGGAAAAAAGGCCCCACACAGATATTACCCAAAAAGCAGGTTGGGCATGAGGGACTTTTTTTTCTTAAATCCCAAAGCATTCCCTTTGGTTTATCACAAAAGTCTTTGGAACACCGTGTTGACTTGGTTTAACATTACTTGGTAATAGGAAAGGCGTGGTTTGTCTCCCAAAAAACACCTCTTAATCACTTTTTGATTTGCTGGGAAAAAAATCCGCTGAAGTGTCAGATTCTTTTTTAATTCCTGCTTTTTATTTTTTTCGGGATTCAGGGCTTTCAGGTTACCCTGATGTTTTTTTTTAGTGCCGTTTAGTTAAATTCTGTAATTACAGCCCATTAGCTCCACAAAAAGGGGACCCGGGTTGAGTAAACATATACTCAACCTCCCCGTTTAAAGGCTCTATTTTCAGAATCAACTTTTCTTTCCTGGTTGTGGGGGCCCTTTTCCCCCTTAAGGTAGACTTGATTAACGGTACTTGGCAAGGCAGCTGAAGTGCTGCATTTTAATCTTATTTTTGTTTACCGGCTTCTTCCGGGCTTTAATAACAATAATACATTTAAAAAAAGATCTGGGGCGGATAAATTGCCCCGGGGGGGGGTTGGGGGCGGTTTGAAAATATGGACTAAATGGGAAAAAAATATTTTTCAAATGTATCGGCAATTCGAATAGAGTTGATGCCTCACAGCCTCTGCCTCAAGTCATCCTCCCGCCACTTTTTCCGTTCATCAATGAATACACTGGTATGGGTTTACCAAAAAAATCACTGATGGCGAATAAATATCCATTAAGTATGTAATTTTTATATAATATATATATATACCTTTGTCCTTTGCGGGGAAAGTTTTAAAAACTGAAAAAAAGGGGCTTTTAAAAAAACTAAAAACTGTCAATATACAGTATTTGTTTTGGGGATTTACGAGTGTTGCTGTCATCAAAAATTTATTTCATTATTTTTTTCAATCAGGTTTAAATTTTGGATTTTTGTGTTCAAGTTACATTCTGTTTTTAAAGTTGTAAAGATGGGGTTTCATTCATCGATTGTTTTTCGCATCAATAAACAGCCCTCTTCTTCTTTTTCTGAGACCCCAAATCATGCCGGGGTTTTTACACTTCTTCCTTTAGGGGAAACTTTTTAAGTGTCTTTGTTTCCCCCGATTGGTTATGAATAACTTGAGAGAGGGGCTTCATATTTTTTCTGCCTTTTCAATTTGAGGTTTTTTCCCGGGGTCTTTGGAACTGTTCCTTTTATCTTACTGCGTGTTCATGAGCCCTCGTTTTACATCATGAAAGGGTTCCCCGCTTTGGGTCCATCTGTCATGTCCGGCTTTTTTAAATTTCCCCTTTGGGCCCAAAAAATTTTTCGCCCCTTTCTGAGTTTTTGGGAAAAAACCCACCCCGACCTCATCTTCCCCCTCCATAAACACAGTCCTTCACCCTGAAAATTTGGGGGGGGGGTTGCTATTGGATTGCGCTGACGGACTGACCTTTATGGGCAGGCACTAAATTACAACGCCAGCGAGCCTGTCTAGAACTTAATTTAAAGTGTGGTTTCATTCTTTGTTTCGTGCGAACTCATAATATGGTTGTATATGTCCCTTTTCCTTTTGCTTCTTATTGTTTTGGCACCTCAATTATATAATCATGTTTTCTTGGCTTTTGAGGTCTTCCTGGCAGCTGGTTCTGGGAGCGGGTGATGTCACAAACTCCCCCGGGGTTAACTCATCTCCAAAAGTAAAGGGAAAAACTGCCCATTTGACCATTCCGTAAATTCGATATAAAACCTCCCCCCTTTTGGAAAGGAAGCTGTAAAGGGAAAGAACCTGCCAAATTTCGCCTTCCCCCCCTTGGAAATTTGGGGTTAGTGGGGTGGTGGTGAGGGTGGGGCTTTTTTCCCTTTTTTCATATAGATAAAAACACACACAAAATATATATATATATATATATTATATAAACATACAATACAATCCCCCTTTAAATCCTGTTAACCCGCCTGTTAAAATAAAAATTTTTAATCGGTTCTTCTTTATATTATATGCATCACTTCCTTCTTTCCTGGAAGGGGGGAAGGTTTTTTAAAACAAAAAACAAAAAAAAGATATTTATCAAAAGTCTTTTTAAAAAAATCCATTAAAAAAAGTGAATCAAAAGGGTTTAAAACCATTATTTAAAAAAAACAAGTCCTTTAAAACAACAAAACAAGGTTAAAACAATGGCGGGAAGCAGTCTCTTAAAACCCCAAAGGGTCCCTTCTTTCTCCGGGCGGCCCCCTTCCCTCCCATCGGACCGCAGAAGGGAGTTCGCCCTGCCCCACTGGGTCCGGTAGCCCTCCGATCCATGGCTACATCCGGGTTCATCCGGACTGAATTTGGGTTCTTTCCCCAGTGGGCCCGGCGCTCATGCTGGGCCTGAACCAGCCAAAACCCCCCCCCGACTGCCGCTGCCTTTGACTGCCAGTTGTTTTCCCAAAACCGTCCTCCCGCTCTGTTATCGCTCAATTGGAGCGGCCGCTTTCTTAAGCCTCACCGAGTTTCAACCAAACACTTCTCTGCAGGGTTTCACCTCCCAGCTGCTTGCCTTTGCTCCATCGAATCTGCTCTCTCTCGCTGTTTCCTGCACCGGCTTTCCCTACCTGTTTCCTTCTCCATTAACTTGCCGTTTTTTCCTGTTTTTCCCCCTATCCGCCTTTGTCCCTTTATTTATCACGGGACATGGATCAGATGGGCAATTAGCAGTTCCCGGACAATTCGATGGACACCTCACCTGACACTAAGCCAGGATCGCCCACACCCACGATTCTGGGAGCCGATCACCACATACCACGCCCTTTGCTAAGCGGTGAGTGCGGTGATTATTTATTAAAAGTGGCCTTTTGACTTGAGCTGTGGACCCGCTTACACCCTGTTCAGTTGTTGTACGAAAAAAAACCGTTGCAAAATCAGGGATGAAGCCTTGTGGATATGGTTTCTTCGGGATCCAAAGAAGTACAGTATACTTTAGAAGTATTTTTCATGAAAATAGGAAATGCTTTGGATTAACCCGCAAACGGATCCAGCCATGGGTTCAGTCCGAGTGCTGGGTTAAGAGGATTGTACTGTATATGCACTCAAACACACTAACCAGGTTTCCATCCAAGGAGTTTTAAAAATATTTGAGGCTTCAAATTTTAGCTGATGGAATGCTAATTATCAAAAATGTTGTACATGTCGACAAAATATTTTTCCGTTAACTTTAGGAAAATTCCATATCGATACTTCAGATGTTGCAAAACCACATTGGAAACACTTTTTGTCGGAAAGAAAGGGCTTTAACGCAAATAAATGTGTCAATGGATACATTTCATCACGCAATCAAAACCAGAAAAAGGGAGCTGTCTGATGAAAAACCTCGTTATTTCTCGTGATGAGCCAATGCAGTAGGGATAGGCTGGGTCTCCTGTTACAAAAGGGGTACCTGAACTCCTCCACATCAACTGTAGCCTGGGGGTTCCCCCAGGATGTCTAAATAATACAAAAACCCAAATGTAATTTACTTTTTCCAGTCAAAAAATTTAATAAACGTATGTTTCATTATTTAAACATTTTTTTCTTTTATTAAATGGAGATGTTTTAGTATATGAAATTCTCTCATTAATTTTTAATTTAGTTTTTTTTGATAACGTCTTATTTTGATTAATTCAAATTTAAATTTTAATAAAACCTTAAGGGAACCAGGTTACAGTACTAATTCAGTTGTTATGCACCAGAAGGGGTGTTGGGCGTAGGCTCACCTGTACAAAATCGATGCTGCAACACAGCTGCATCATGGGCACTTCCAGGGGGTCAAATGCCGTTCATTGCACTGCAAACAACAAAGGGCCTGAGAAAAGATGGCCCCCCTTTGCGATTAAATGTAACGTAGCCTTCTGTCGGGAAGATAGGCATCTGCCATCCCCACGCAATCCGGCAAAGATGCACCAAGGTTTGGGGAATTTCCCTTGGCCTCCTTTCAGTCGGAAGTCTGATATAACCCATTGTTTTTAATAGCGGTCACAGTATCAATCGATGGACGGGGGTTTTCTAACAAAATTTCTCCAACACTCTATACCGTGCAGGTCACGTAAGGGTGATGCGGGGAACCGTTTGGGTGGGAACCGGTGGTTTGGGCCCCAACTGTTTTGGGAAATGGGCTTAAAATCAGG
>NW_024381448.1:0-43515 GCF_016835505.1 Polypterus senegalus
GCCAACAGGGATTCCACGATTTTGACAAAACTTCTCTTGGGAAACGAGTGTCCGTGAACAGAGTGCATCCGTGGACAGTTGAACAATTAAGTGTTGGGGTAACACAGTGCACAAACTAGACTCTGCACCACTACAGGTTGTATCATCCAATTCTGTTTTTGACGGACTATTAGAGTGTGGACTGTGTGTTTTCCTTTTAGAAAAAGGAAATTCATTCTTGATATTGTTAGATTTTGTTTATGTTCATTTATCTTTTCATGTACTTATTATTGTCTAGTGTAATAGAAGTTACTGTTGCTTTTCCTGATATTACTGTTGTGTCTTTCATTGTGTGTTTACTCACCGCCTAATTTAAAGAACACTGTGTGCTATTATTGGTAAATTTCAGGAGTTCCAAGTCTCTTAATAAACTGGGTGGCGTAGTCAGATATTTAAATGGTGTCTAAGTTAGATTACCTGTAAGTGTGACCAGACACCTGTCACAATCTTCTCGTCTTACTGTAACTAAACCTCTTGGGTAGTCCAGTGTGGCTGATAGTTAAATATGAATTACACAGTAAAGGATCACATTTACACGGAATGGGCATGAAACATAAAAGAGGACAGTGCCACTCAAAGGACACACACCATGGTCACCTCAAATGACAGTTTCTGAAGTAAGAGTTCTTATCATGCAGATATTTTATTGAATATTTGAAATGCAGGAGTACAGAAAGTAATACAAAAATGTCTGTTGTTAAAGACGTACATGTGGTGAACAAAGTCAAGAGTGAGCCTGACGTCTAATTTTAGAAGTGACAGTCTCTGTTCTCTCATTTAGCGATTATTATAATATTGGTACATTTTAATTACAGAGCACCTACAGTATCTCAGGGCTCAAAACATTTCAAGAACAACAATTTATGGTCTTCACCCACTGAAGCAAAAATTAGGAAAAGTGAAATGCGAAGGTGTGGGGTGATAAAGCAAACTGAATTAAAAATAATCAATCAGCGCTTAATAAAATGAATCAAATCCAAGCTCCAAACGTAAAAGTAAATTAAATGAAAATGTGAGAATTGAATGAAAGAAAGGACTCACCAAAGGCCAGCAGCTTCATGATGGTGTGGTCAGGGTGGAAACAGAGAAACAAGAGAAATGTGCAGCAGGAAATAAAGAAGAAACTTCCTGTCAATGAGCTAACACCTCAAACGAAGAGAGCAGCACCGGCTTGAGAGTTTATTTAGGGAGGACGGGTGGGTGAGGATTTCATTATCCTGTGTGCGCCGTGGAATAAACATGAGAGGACCAGCAAGTTGATGCTGATCTGTTTATTAGGCCAAATAAAACACACCAAAGGCCAAAGGAATACCCAAAGATAGCCGAGTTCTCACAAAGCATTAAATAATAGTGGCAAGGCTGCATACATGATGAGGCGTCTATTGTAACATTTAATACAAATTAATCTAATGCAAGTTTAACAGAGTCTTGTCTGGCAAACCAGTAGAAAACAACCTTTTCTGATGGACAGAAAGCAGAAATTATTAACAGTTCTAAAATCAATGACACACTGTGGCCTGCAGGGGGCTCGGCTCCCCAACACCAAGAGTTTAACGATGCACACTCGGTTTTTATTCCTCTGTGGGAAACTCTTTCCTTCGTTTCTCACCTGCACAGCACAGCACAATCAATAATAAGCGAAGCACGCAGCACTTTGTGTTCCTTTTCTCTCCTTCCTCTGTTCTTTTTCTTCCACCTCCACTCCTCCTCCAGCAAACTTCATCACCTTCCTCCCTACTGTTTCTCTTGGAGCACTGGCAGTTGGCTCCTTTTATGCAATACCGGGAGTATTTCCGGTGTCCCGTAGGCTTGGTCCGTGGGTGGGAGTCTGATGAAGCAGGCCATTGCAGTCTCTATAACAGCCCCTGGTGGTACCCATGGAGCCCAACAGGGCTGTGCTGAACTCCAACTCCCATGAAGCCCTCTGGGAATCCAAGGCCCGCTGCAACCCGACGGGGAAATAATGCCCTGTGTATGTCCTCTCCCGGGTCTTTCTTTTACAAAGGCATCCTGGCCATGTAAGGGCCTTGGCTGCCCACCACAACACCATAATAAATCTAAACATATCCAAATCATATTATGGGATATCATCTCCTGTTAAATTCTATTACACACTTCTAAAATTTTTATTTGTATACTGTATTGAGGATTTGTTCTGTTCTGTGTATTGTATTGTATTGACCCCCTTCTTTTTGACACCCACTGCACGCCCAACCTACCTGGAAAGGGGTCTCTCTTTGAACTGCCTTTCCGAGGTTTCTTCCATTTTTTCCCTACAAGGTTTTTTTGGGAGTTTTTCCTTGTCTTCTTAGAGAGTCAAGGCTGGGGGCTGTCAAGAGACAGGGTCTGTTAAAGCCCATTGCGGCACTTCTTGTGTGATTTTGGGCTATAAAAAATAAATTGTATTGTATAATACAATGGGTGAAAGATTAGCCCGCAACAGACAGACATGGACTCCAGATGTCCCAAAAACACGCCCTTTTAAATTGAATAACTGCACACACACAATACGTTGCAGAAACCACAAGGCTCAGTCCTTTGGTCTTCTCTTCAGCCGCCTCCACTCCTCTCTCGCAAGCTCCGTCTTCTCCCTCCCGACTCTGGCTCCTCGAATGGAGTGAGGCAGCCTTTATCCCACCCGGATATGATCCAGGTGCTCTATGGTGGTCTTCAGGCAGCACTTCCTAGTTGTCTTTGGCTTAGGAAACCTCCAGGCGCCCCTGCTGGTGACCACGAACCTCCACAGGGCTGAGCTTCCCAGGTCTGTGGTCCTGATGGAATCCAGGGGTTGCCCTCTTATGTCCAGAGGGAGGTATTGCTGCTCTCCCGGACCTTCCGGGTTCCAAGCCTCGGTGGGGAAAGATCCCTGGCTGTCTGCCACAAATGCTTCTCTCTTGATGTTACTGCCAGGCCTTCTAATTACTTTGACTCAAGTCAGGTCAGGTCAAGTTGGGAGTTTGCACTTGTACAGTGCGTTGCCACAGCCACCACACGCCAAAACAGCTCAGGATCCTGATTGCACCCCATCCATGCAGACACACGGTCACACCCACCCTCCGGAAATGACCATCTGTCCGATGGAGCCAGGTGTTATGTAGGCATCCCTTTGGCCTGGTCCAGCCACTTTCGGGTCCTCAACAATGATGATCCTATGAACCGGATTACCCTCAGGGAATCACACCACATGGCTGTGGTGCTGTAACTGACACTCCCTCACAATGCAGGTCATGTGCCTCATTCGGGACTCCATGAGCAACACAATGTCAAACCAATGGTGCCCAAGGATTCTCTGAAGAGACACACAGTCTTCATCTCAGGTCACTGGATAGCATCCATGTCTCTGTCTAGCAAAACAGTAAGCACCAGGACTCTAAAGACTTGGATCTCGTCCTTTGCAGAGACATCTGGAGTGCCACAGACCCCTTTCAAGTGACCTCATGACCCCCTCATGCTCTCCCAGTCCGTCTACTGACTTCATAGACATTAAGACATAGACAGAGACATGAACGTTACTGCCAAGGTAAATAAACCTCTCAACAAGGTCAACACTCTCTGCAGACAGTCACCGTGCTGATGGCGTGCCCAAGAGGTCATTAAAGGCATGACTGTTGGTTTTATCCAGGACACTTGCAAGCCCAGACACTCAGTCTCCTCGCTCAGTCTCTCGAAAGCCCCATTCAGAGCCTCCTTTGACTCCGTGAAGATCACAGCATCGTCAGCAAAGTCAAGATCTGTGAATCCTTCACCAACAGATGCCCCACATCCGCTGGACCCCATGACCTTGACCAACACCAGTCCATACAAGCATTGAACAGAGTAGGAGCAGAACAGACCTCTGACGAACCCTAGAATCAACTGGGAAAAATGCAGACGTCCTGCCTCCACTCTGCACAGCACTCACAGTACCAGTGTACAAGCCGGCCATGATATCCAGCAACCTCGAGGAGATCCTACGAACCCTCAGGATGCTCCACAGAGCAGCTCAATCAACTACGCCTTACAAAAATTGACAAAGGCTGCAATTAAACTCTGCTGATATCTGTGTTTGAGCTCCATGAGAACCCTCAGTGCCAGGATGCGGTACTTGGTAGACTTCTTATGCATAAAACCAGACTGCTCCGGTCGCTAGTAGGTGAGCAAGTGATCACAGAACCTATCGAGGACGACCCTTGCAAGGACCTTACCCGGCACCAAGAGCAGTGTTATCCCCTGTAGTTGTCATTGATTTGACTCAAAGTCACATTAAATAATATATTACAACAGAGTGCACATAACAAAAAAACTTGAAATTAAATGAAATTACATTGATGAATGATATGAACATATGCAATAGGCAAAAATCAAAGCACAAACACTGACAAAAAATTAAAGATGACAACTACTTTCAGATGAGTCATGTCTGGACTCCTTATCTGTGTAAATTTTCCAGTTTCAGTTTAATTGTATAGTGTGTCACAATGCACACTTGAGGACCTCCCAGATGGCCCAGCTAAGCCAAGTGATACCACCGCCGGGCAGGAATGGCGCTGTTTGTTTCTTCCACAGCACAGAGTCACCACCAGAAAATGACAGCTGGCCCGCCCGCCCAGCCAGGGTGGGAAGCCCTCATCATCTCTTCTGAGCCGTGGTCTTCTCGTTAGGTTCTTCTACCAGGCCTACATCTTCTTGTCTCGTCATTGTGGCTTTATCTGAGCCTCTGATCTTTCTTTGTGTGGACCTTTTTGCTGCTTAGGGTGGCTAACCTTAAAGATGAGGCGATGTCATATTTCAGCCAGGGTGTGTTCCCAGGCTTATGTTTATGTGTCATTCTCAAGTATTATTCTTCATATTTATATTACGATATGTTTGCATATTGCTCTGTTAATTTATTATATACTACAGTATTTATATCTCGTGAGTTCTCTTATGATACTTGTTTTCTGTTGGTAGAACCCTCTCAAGAGGCAAGGCCACCATGACATCACTGCTGAGGGATCACCCTCAGGTTACATATTTCAGTAGCTCCCTCAATGTTTCATTGATTGCCCATCTGTTATAATACATTTTTCTTTAATATTTATGTCACTGTCTCTGGACAACACTGTTAAAGGATCCATTCACATGTGCATGCTAAGTTTGGCACACAGGGCTCAGCATTTAGAATTGCCAACCAAGCATTGGATTAGATAAGCCAAAGACAACTGGAGGATTGTATAGTCAGCCTAAACACAGAATAGTATTTTTGTCCTCTATCAGTATAAAATCTTCTTTCCTTGTTGGGAGAATGAGAACCGGCATGTTGCATTACGCTATTCCTGTATTTTGTGGAGGAGGAGTTCAGTCCTTACCTGCCCTTGTTTGGAGACCAGAGAAGACCAGCAAGTGAAACAGACAGTATTAAAAGGCTTGGACAACAGCCAGACCCTTCGAAGCTGTTTGGACCTCTGTCCGAAAATCCTCTCAGCATGGTAACGAAAAAAAGGCAGACTACATAGATCAAGATTCCCACCTTGATAAATCTGTCATTAAGCTTCCCATCTGTAACGCGTCAACCGTCAGTAAATGTAAGCTAACGTATATTTTTCTCATGTGATTCTTATACCGACGTAATCACGACGGGAGGGATATCGCCTTTTCTGTCATATTACTATATTGTTTAGTTGCTTAATGTGCCGCAATTAAAAGAACAAATTTCCGGAGAGCTAATGCCTTCAAAGGAAACACCATCAAACATTGCATTTTGGTGTTATATGCTTTGTTTATTATTTTCTGAATTTTGGCGCTTCTCTTTTTGATTATTAATTAGGGCTGATTGTTGGGCCAATTGCCTTTTGCTATTTTCGTTCTTTGTTAGCGAATTAAAAATAAACCCTTTGAACCTAGTTTTGTTAAACTTAACTTGCATGTATGGAATGCTGTTTGATTTTAATAAAATCAATAAATTAGCAAAAAAAATAATAATAATAATAAAAAAAATAAACCCATGCATACCTAAATATTCTTTGATGGACTTGTTTCTCGAGCCACAGGTTTTGATGGCTTCCTTTGCCTTGAGCAACACATACACCGTCACCAAGTCGTAAGAGGGTCACTTTGCTCAAACCTTAACAAATCTCCAGTGTTGTCCGGTTTGCATATTTCCAGCAATTCTTTTGTGTTACGGAAACAAGGAATCACACTGAAGAGTGACAGGACCACTTCTGTTTTCCATCACTGGAAGGTGGTGGTGTCAATGAACTTCATGTGAAAGGCTCCTCATTAGAACATTAGAAAATAGAACAACCCAGACAAGAACGGGCCGTTCAGCATAACAAATGTTGCCAGTCCTATCCACTTAATTCTTCTAAAGTAACATCAGGTCTTACTCTCTACCACACTACGTGATCACTTATTCTTTTGTTCTTTGTGTAAATAAAAATTTCCAAATGTTTGTGCAAAATTTCCCTTCACAAGTTTTCAACTGTGTCCCGTGTTCTTCATTAACTCACTTTAAAGTCAACGTTTCAATCCAGTGGACTAATTCCCTTCATAATGTTAAACACTTCACTCAGGTCTCCTCTTCATCTTCTTTTGCTTAAACTTAATCATTCCTCATAACTCATCCCCTGTAGTCCCGGAATCAGCCATGTTTCCATGTGCTCAGGTGCTGACCCATTGACTAATCTGTATTCAAGCCTCAATGATTTGAACTTAATGCATGCTGTTCAGGGAGCCAAAGGTGTGACCTGAAGAGAGGACTGACATGAACCCATCTCGGCTGGTTGAATACAAGATAGGCTGCTTGGTAGCTTAGTCCAAGTGTCTGTGGTTCTGTGTGTAAAGAAAAACTTTGTAATGCTTGTGTGAAATTTCCCTTACCAAGTTTTCAACTGTGACCCTGTGTTCTTCATGAACTCATTTTAAAATAACAGTCTTGATCCACTGGATTGCTGTGGCATACCTTGGTCAAGGGGGACAGGTGCAGCATCCAGGGGTCGTCAAACATGTTACGAAATTTTAGAATGAAATGTTTTCCATTCTTAAATGCACTAAAAGTAAATAAAAACATTTGCATACTCAGTCCATCACTCCATCAGTATGAGGAGATCTTTTCCTGTTTTTGTCTCTTTCTGATTTCAAAGCACGTATTACTTCTATATACCCAACAGACAATAATTTATCCCTCCACTACTCTAACATGCTTGACTCCACCCAGAAACATTTTTGACGTTATTGAACAGGTCGTGCGACTGACATGAGGCATTAGTGTATCATTGTCTGTCTAAGTTGTTGCAAACGCCATTTCTGTGTGCCAAGTGATTTGTGTTTATGTGTTTGATAGAAAATTGATTGGGCTGTGGTGACGTATTCTAGTAGATCGCTGTAAAAGTCTAGATGTTTCCCCATCATATTTTTGTACAAATTAATTGTAAGTTCAGCAGCTTTTATAAATATATAATTATTTCGCTTTCTTTAAAATCATTTTTAAATCGGAAAACAAATTTTTCTTACAAAAACTAATGACGGATTTAGATTTTAAAGAACACGCGGCATTATCATTTTCGGGACTTATTTGAAATTATTTTCTTAAAATACTATTATTTTAAATACATTTTTAAAATTTTCTTTCCTCATGAAATTTTCAGTTGTCCCGGGCTCTGAAAACCCTAGCTACGCCTCTGCTGGACTAATTCCCTTCATAATTTTAAACACTTCAATCATGTCACCTCTTCATCTCCTTAAGGCTCAGCTCTTTTAATCTTTCCTCATAATTCAATCCCTGAAGCCCTGGAATCAGCCTAGTCGCTCTTCTCTGGACCTTTTCTAGTGCTGCTGTTATGTCCTTTTTGTAGCCCGGAGACCAAAACTGCACCCAGGACTTCAGATGAGGCCTCACCAGTGTGCCATAATGTCACTCTATATCTATAAAAGCCAAATCCCACTGACTCACTCATCACAAAATCTCCCAAACCAGGAGGACTTGGGACTTGAAATTTAGAATGTAGGTCACCCTCGGCCCATAGGTGCTCGCTTAGAAACGATTTTAAAAATGTTGTGGTCCAAGTGTGAAATTCCTTATAGTTTTTAGACTCATTCACTCTATTTCTTTCTAATATAAATTTCTTTAAAGTAAATTAAAAATACTTTCATTTTTCTGAAGAGTGCAAGTTTTGTTTTAATATTTTTGAGTTTCCACAAAGCGTTTGCAATTTGCCATTTATTTATCTTTTAAAATAATTTAGTTGGGTTAATTTAAGTGTGAAAAGGTGCTATATGAGCCGACCGACACAGACTGACACCGTGAGGCACACATAAAATAAATAAACTTTTCATTTTCTTCACCGGTGGGGCACAACACAGTCCCAAAAGGCACACCAAATAAAACACCACCATAGAAGCACTCGTCCTTTCCTCCACTCCTCTCAGCAGCCGTCTCCCTCCACCCGACTCCGGCTCCTTGAGTGGTGGCTGCAGGCCCCTCTTGTAGCCCACCCAGAAGTGCTTCCGGTGGTAATTAACCTAATTAGGCTGCACTTCTGGTTATGGCTGCAGCACAGCCCAGACAGGCTTGTTAATTCGTTCAGCTCCCCTTGCAGTGGCCACGGAACCCAAAAAGCCTGAGCTCCGTGTTCCACGATTGTAGCCCTGATACCACCGGGCTGCCACCAAGTGTTCTGGGGAGCGTAATGAGCCTCCCATGACAGCTTCCCTGAATTCAATGCCAAAGGCGTCCGGCCGGGCATGGGCTCCGCTATCCATCACATAAGGAAAATTAAAGCAAATAGTTTTTGTGGATTTTGATTTTCATACTTTATTCTTTTCATACTTTCTTCACAAATTCTACTATTAAGTTTATACCTCTTTAAATAAACCCGTAAAACTATGACAGAAGAAGAAAGGATTTATATTGACGAAGCAATGGTCCCTCACCGAGTGGTGCGGATAAGCGGTGACGGCGCGTGCCCGTCCTCCTCGCCGGCCTACCTTGTGCCTCTATACTTAAAACAGCTTATACAGGGTGAAGCAGAAAGGACGGACTTTTTACAAAATCACAAAATTGTTAATTATTTCTTACAAAGAAATGTATTGAAAGATTTAAGTTTATATTGAAATAGCATTTGACAATTTGTAGGGATGGAAATACAGGTCTAAATGCAAAATACGCCTTACCGAACGATTACTGAGGCCAAGTTCATCAGAATGCTTCCGAGCAGATCGACTTGGACTGTGCAGCAGGGCTAGTCGTGCGCTTTCCACATTTTCAGGGTGCGTGCGTTCGTGTAGCCCCGGTGGTCTTTGTTCATTAGTGTACCTGCGTAATGCAAGTGCTTTAACCCAGCGTAGGATAGATAGTGTTACGTGTGGGAACAGCTTTATTTCTGTGGATATTGAAATGACAACAAAACTCACGTTGAACTGTGGTAATAGATTGGTTGTTCTTGACAAAACAGTCGTGCAAAAACGCTGTGTTCTATCGTCCACGGCTCCATGGCTTCAACTAAAAGAAAATAAAAAAATGCTAAGACTTCACGAACCTAACGCCACCTACCGCACATCTGTCACTCCACCTAGTGGTGAGTTCTAGCCATTTCAAAGACGTCCGTCCTTTCTGCCTCACCCCGTGTTTGAGCAAACCGTTTCAAGAAATAATCAGTAACCTATTTTACTTCTTTTATGTGTTAAATTTTGCCTTATGACCTTCACACACGTATACTGCCACTCGGTATATTTTAAAACACATTATTACTGTTGCTATCCCATCGCAAGCATGGGTATTCAGCTAGTTTATTAATATAGCACACTTTTAAAGCAACTTCCATTGAGCCAAAGTGCTGTACAATAAAAGCAAACATAAAAAGAATAATAATAAAGTAACAATAACAATTGAGGCTGGACCATACTTCACAAAGTACCAGTCTTCTGACAAACCTAGAGAAAGAGCACATCTAAAACAAAACAAGCCCCCAGCAGCGTATGAGGAATAAAATTGAAATATCTATTGCCAATACAGTCCAATTACAGTCCAAATATAATCATCAACAATCTTGAGTTAGTAAGATAGTAAACCCAGGGAATGGTGTTAAAAAGTGGTTCTGGATAAGCATAGTAAACCCTAATACAATAACAACAATAACAATAAACCACAGGTATGATGTTAAACAGTCTCCTTTATGGCAGTAAAAAGAAAAAATGATTAATTTCTTCCACACATACATACATATGTGCATATAATTGTAATTAAAGTATAAACAAAAAGTGGTCTAAGAAGGGGAAAAGGATATATAATTACAGTACCAGAATCATTGCAAGCGGATCAAACAGCTGGTAAGATCTTCTTTGCCATGAAGGACTTTGCACAGAAGGACTTGGATAGCAGACAGGCTTGGACAGATTTGTGGCAGATGAAATTTAATGTCAGTAAATGTAAAGAATTACACATAGGAAGTAAAATGTGAGGTTTGAATACACAATTGGCGGTCAGAAAATCGAGAGTCCACCTTATGAGAAGGATTTAGGAGTCATAGTGGACTCTAAGCTATCAACTTCCTACAGTGTTCAGAAGCCATTAAGAAGGCTAACAGAATGTTAGGTTATATAGCGCCTTGATGTGTGGAGTACAAGTCACAGGAGGTTCTGCTCAACCTTTATAACACACTGGTGAGGCCTCATCTGGAGTCCTGTGTGCAGTTTTGGTCTCCAGGCTACAAAAAGGACATAGCAGCACTAGAAAAGGTCCAGAGAAGAGCGACTAGGCTGATTCCAGGTCTACAGGGTTTGATTTATGAGGAAAGATTAAAAGAGCTGAGCCTTTACAGTTTAAGCAAAAGAAGATTAAGAGGTGACATGATTGAAGTGTTTAAAATTATGAAGGGAATTTGTACAGAGGATCGAGACTTGTATTTTAAAATGATTTCATCAAGAACACTGGGACACAGTTGGAAACTTGTTAAGGGTAAATTTCACACAAACATTAGGAAGTTTTTCTTTACACAAAGAATGATAGACACTTGGAATAAGCTACCAAGTAGTGTGGTAGACAGTAAGACGTTAGGGACTTTCAAAACTCGACTTGATGTTTTCTTGGAGGAAACAAGTGGGTAGGACTGGCGAGCTTTGTTGGGCTGAATGGCCTGTTCTCGTCTAGATTGTTTTAATGTTCTAACAACACATAATAGAACTAACCCTGATCTTGCCTGAAGAAGAGCCCTGAGTTGCTTGCATATTGTAATCTTTTACTTAGCCAATAAAGGCAGTCATTTTCCTTGATGTCTCACTAAAACTGACTCGTAAACGCATGCAGTAAAATGAGTTTTCAGCCTACTCTTTAACACAGTCAGAGATGACGATGTCCTTATGCTAAGCGGTAAGCTATTCCATAATTTTGGAGCAACATTGGCGAAAGATCAGTCCCCCCCTCAGCCTTAACCTCGTGCATGGAGTGGCGAGCAAGAGCTGGTTGGCAGAGCTAAGGGCACAGGTGGGAGTACAGGGAACTAAAAGGTTAATCATGTCGACAGGAGCACAGCCATTAACTAGCATTCAAATTTAAAAATCAATGCGAAAGCAGAAGGGAACTCAGCGTAAGGCAGCTAACACTGGAGAAATGTGCTCACGTTTACGAGTGCCAGTGTGAAGCCTAGCAGCAGCATTGTGAACCGGCGCGGTCGAGAAAGGGCTCTTTTGACTAATTCCGTAGTATAAGGAGTTGCAGTAATCAATTGTGGAGGAAATAAAAGCATGAATGACCTTCTCCACATCAGTATGGGATAAAAGGGTTTGACCGTAGCCAAAGCTCGTAACTGAGAAAAACTTGTGCGAACAACGGCATTTACTTGATTTTCAAAATTCAAACACTCACCCATCAAAACCCCAGGCTTTTAGTACAATTTCCACGGTAGACAGAGAGAGAACCAAGCATTATGTCAGTACTGTTGTCAATCCTTTGTGCATCTCTAACATTAGAACATTAGGAAGTTGAAAGACAACAATATCAGTCTTATCTTCATTCAGTGTGAGAAAATCTAAAGCTAGCCAAGTTTTATTGTCATCTAAACAGTTCATAAGTGATTGAAGATGTTGAAAGGAAGGTAAATCTGTGAGTCATCACCAAACAGATAAAAAATAGAACCCAGCGGTAATAAGTAGAAAAATACAAACACATAACTCCAGTTCTTAAATCCTTACACTGGCTCCCGGTTCAGTTTAGGGCAGATTTCAAAATCCTCCTTTTAACATATAAAGCATTGAATGTCCAAAGTCCGGCTTACTTGTCTGAATTTATCATGACTTACAAACCTGAACGCACATTAAGATCTCAAGATGCCGGTCTGCTTCTGATTCCAAGGATTAATAAAATAATAGCGAGAGGTCGAGCTTTTAGTTACAGGGCCCCAGACAGCACTGGAGATTTGTTAAGGTTTGAGCAAAGCGAACCTCTTACGACTTGGTGACGCTTGTGTTGCTCAAGGGAAAGGAAGCCATCAAAACCTGTGGCTCGAGAAACAAGTTCATCAAAGAATATTTTTTATTATTATTTTTTTTGCAAATTATTGATTTTATTAAAATCGAATAGCATTCCATACAATCAAGTCAAGTTTAACAAAACTAGGTTTGAAGGGTTTATTTTTAATTCACTAACAAAGAACGAAAATAGCGAAAAGGCAATTGGCCCAACAATCAGCCCTAATTCATAATCCAAAAGAAGTACCAAAATTCAGAAAATAATAAACAAAGCATATAACACCAAAATGCAATGTTTGATGGACAAACAATGAACCTCTGAGGGAGCTACTGAAATATGTAGCCTGAGGGTGGTCCTTCAGCAGTGATGTCATGGTGGCCTTGCCTCTTGGGACTGGTTCCACCAACAGAAAACAAGAAACATAAGAGAGTATATATAATTTATTATATAGTGTATATATACAGTATAATAAATTAACAGTGCAATATGCAAACATATCGTAATATAAATATGAAGAGAATACTTGAGAATGACACATAAACATAAGCCTGGGAACACACCCTGGCTGAAATATGACATCGCCTCCTCTTTAAGGGTAGCCACCTAAGCAGCAAAAAGGTCCACACAAAGAAAGATCAGAGGCTCAGATAAAGCCACAATGATGAGACTAGAAGATGTAGCCCTGGTAGAGGAACCTAACGAGAAGACCACGGCTCAGAAGGGATGATGAGGACTTCCCACACCTGGCTGGACCGGGGCCAGCTGTCATTTCCTGGTGACGACTGGTGACGGTGGAAGAAACAAACAGCGCCATTCCTGCCCAGCGGTGGTATCACTTGGCTTAGCTGGGCCATCTGGGAGGTCCTCAAGTGTGCATTGTGACACACTATACAAAATGAAACTGAAACTGGAAAATCTACTCAGATAAGGAGTCCAGACATGACTCATCTGAAAGTAGTTGTCATCTTTGATATTTTGTCAGTGTTTGTGCTTTGATTTTTGACTGTTGCATATGTTTATATCATTCATCAATGTAATTTCATTTTATTTCAAGTTTTTTGTTATGTGCACTCTGCTGTAATATATTATTTAATGTGACTTTGAGTCAAATCAATGACAACTACAGGGGGATAACACTGCTCGGTGCGGGTAAGGTCCTTGCTAGGGTTGTCCTCAATAGGATCCGTGACCACTTGCTCACCAACCAGTGACTGGAACAGTCTAGTTTTATGCCTAAGAAGTCTGCCATCGACTGCATCCTGGCACTGAGGGTTCTCATGGCGCAAACGCAGATATCGGAAGAGTTTCTTTGCAGCCTTTGTCGATTTTCATAAAGTATTGTACTCAGTTGATCGAGCTGCCCTGTGGAGCATCCTGAGGGTTCGTGGGATCCCCTCGAGGTTGCTGGATATCTTGGCGGCTTATGCGCTGGTACTGTGAGTGCTGTGCAGAGTGGAGGCAGGACCTCTGTGTTTTCCCAGTTGATTCTGTGGTTAGTCAGCAGTCTGTTCTGCTCCTACTCTGTACAATGATGGCATGGACTGGGTGTTAGGCAGGGTCATGGGTTCAGCGGCTGTGGGGCATCTGTTGGTGAAGAAAGATTCACAGATCTTGACTTTGCTGACAAGGCAGTGATCTTTGTGGAGTCAATGGAGGCTGAGATCGGGCTTCGAGACTGGCGAGGAGTCTGAGTGTCTGGGCTTGTGAGTGTCCTGGATAAAACCAAGAGCCAGGCCTTTAATGACCTCTTGAGCACGGCCATCAGCAGTGTGTCTGTCTGGAGAGAGTTTTGACCTTGTTGAGATGTTTACTTACCTTAGTGGTGACATTCATGTCTCTGGTGACTCTTCCTATGAAGTCAATAGACGGACTGGGGGTCATGAGGTTGCTGGAAAGGGGTGGGTGTTCTGTGAAAGGACGAGATCCAAGTCTTTAGAGTCCTGGTGCTCACTGTTTTGCTAGACAGAGACATGGATGTTATCCAGTGACCAGAGATGAAGACTGTGTGTCTTTCTGAAGAATCCTTGGGTACCGCTGGTTTGACTTTGTGTTGCTCATGGAGTCCCGAATGAGGCACATGACATGCATTGTGAGGGATTGTCAGTTAAGGCACTACGGACATGTGGTGCAGTTCCTGAGGGTGTTCCGGCTCACAGGATCATTATTGTTGAGGACCAGTGGCTGGTCCAGGCCAAGGGGATGCCTTCATAACACCTGGCCCTGTCAGATAGATGGTCATTTCGGAGGGTGGGTGTGGACGGCGTGTCTGCATGGACGGGGTGCAATCAGGATCCTGAGCTGTTTTGGCATGTGGTGGGTGTGGCAACACATTGTGCCAGTGCATGCTCCCCAATGTGACCTGTCCTGACCTGACTCAAAGTAATCAGAAGGCCTGGCAGTAACATCAAGAGAACAGCATTAGAAGCATTTGTTGCAGTCGGCCAGGGATCTTGCCTCATCGGGATGCCTGGAACCTGGAAGGACCGGGAGAGGGCAATACCTCCCCTGGACATAAGAGGGTGGGACTCCTGGATTCCATCAAGACCATGGAGCTGGAAAGCTCAGCCTTGTGGGGGTTCGTGGTCGCCACCAGGGGCACCTGGTTGGTTCCTGAGCTACAGAGAATGGCACTTCCGCCACACCAGGAAGTACTGCCGAAACAGGAACCATGCATGCCAGGAGTGTTTCAAGGTGCAAAGGCAGCACTTCTGCCACACTAGGAAGTGCTGCCAGAAGACCATCACTGAGCACCTGGAGCACATCCAGAGCGGGATAAAGGGGCTGCCTCACTCCATTGAGGAACCAGAGTTGGGAGGGAGAGTCGGAGGTTGGGAGAGAGAGTGGAGGCGGCTGAAGAGAAGCACAAAGGACTGAAACATGTGGTTTGTGCGGTATTGTGTGTGCAGTTATTCAATTTAAAAGGGCGTGTTTTTGGGACATCTGGAGTCCATGTCTGTCTGTTGCGGGCTAATCTTTCACACATTGTATTATGGTGTTGTGGTGGGCAGCCAAGGCCCTTAAATGGCGGGATGCCTTCGCAAAGAAGGACCTGGGAAGAGGCGTACACGGGCATTATCTCCCCAGAGTGCCAGAGGGCAACCCCGCCGGGTTGCAGTGGTGCTTCGGATTCCCAGAGGGCTTCATGGGAGTTGGAGTTCAGCACAGCCCTGTTGGGTTCCATGGGTGCCGCCGGGGGCTGTTATAGAGACTGCAATGCCCTGCTTGGCCTTTGGTGTGTTTTATTTGGCCTAATAAACAGATCAGCATCATCTTGCTGGTCCTCTCATGTTTATTCCACGACGGCACACAGGATAATGAAATCCTCACCAACTCGTCTTCCCTAAATAAACTCTCAAGCGGTGCTGCTCTCTCGTTGGAGGTGTTAGCTTATTGACAGGATGTTTCTTCTTTATTTCCTGCTGCACTTTTTCTCTTGTTTCTCTGTTTCCACCCTGACCACACCATCATGAAGCTGCTGGCCTTTGGTGAGTCCTTTCTTTCATTCAATTCTCACGTTTTCATTTAATTTACTTTTTACGTTTGGAGCTTGGATTTGATTCATTTTATTAAACTGTGATTGATTGTTTTAAGTCAGTTAAACTTTATCACCCCCACCTTAGCATTTCACTTTTACTAATTTTTGTTTCAGTGGGTGAAGACCATAAATTGTTGTTCTTGAAATGCTTTGAGTCCTCAGATACTGTAGATGCTCTGTAATTAAAATGTACCAATATTATAATTATCACTGAATGAGGGAACAGAGACTGTCACTTCTAAAATTAGGCGTCAGGCTCACTCTTGACTTTGTTCACCACATGTATGTCTTTAACAGTAGAAGTTGCTTGCATTTTGCATTACTTTCTATACTCCTGCATTTCAAATACTCAATAAAATATCTGCATGATAAGAACTCCTACTTCAGAAACTGTCATTTGTGGTGACCGCGGTGCGTGTCCTTTGTTTGTTTGAGTGGCACTGTCCTCTTTTATGTTTCATGTTCATTCCTTGTAAATGTGATCCTTTACTGTGTAATTCATATTTAACTATCAGCCCCACACTGGACTACCCAAGAGGTTTAGTTACAGTAAGATTATCGGTTAACTTCCAGAAGGGGGCGCCACCTGTAGTAGGAGTTACAAGACAATTTTCCAGTAATGTCATTCATACCTGGAGTGAGTGTGACATCAGTGGCACCACAACCTGAATGTCCTAACTGAACAGCAACAGAAGTCTTCACGAGTGCTCATCAGCTCAGTCCTCATTATTAAACTCGGGGCCAAATGTGCATTTGTGATTCACACACTGATGGGGACACAAAATTGAAGGGGCAGTGTGATACACATTCATAAGATAAAGGCATAAGCCATTCATTTTAATATGGAGCCTGCCTCGCAACCTCAGCTCTAAATCTCAGCTACATTCTCCTGCCTCAGACATTATGTCAAAAACTTCAAAAACCTCAAAGATAGATAGATAGATAGATAGATAGATAGATAGATAGATAGATAGATAGATAGATAGATAGATAGATAGATAGATAGATAGATTGGGACGTATCGCTCCCTTGAGCACCTGTCAACGACTCCAAACACCAGGTAAAAGTCCACAAGTTGACTTTATTTAATTGCCACAGTGCACAAAGCACCTTCTACTCCACTATACTCATACAAACACAATTACAAATACAATAAATCAATCCTCCAACTCCCAGACGCGTTGCCACCCTTCCACCCAGCTCAGCTCGCCGTCTGGGAGCTCTCACAGTCCTTTTTATACTCCCTGACCGGAAGTGTTCCCAATCCCCAGTCCATATAATCTTGTGTCACTTCGGGTCAGGCACCAGTCGTTTTCCTTCAACCCGGAAGCACATCGCTTTTCCTCTGGCACTTCCGGGTTATAGGGCACAAAGGAATCTTGGTCCTCCCTGCAGCTCCCTCTTGTGGCCCCTGTGGTATCCAGCAGGGCTGAGGATAAAACTGCAAAGTCCATGACTCCCTGCTGGTCTTCGGGCACCTCCATACTGCAGGGAGGGCTCCATCTGGCAGCCTGAGGGTATTGCCGGGATGTCAAACCGGCCAGATACCACAATAGATAGATAGATAGATAGATAGATAGATAGATAGATAGATAGATAGATAGATAGATAGATATAAAAGGCACTATACAATAATAGATAGATAGATAGATAGATAGATAGATAGATAGATAGATAGATAGATAGATAGATAGATAGATAGATAGATAGATAGATAGATAGATAGATAGATAGATAGATAGTAGAGTCTGAGGGTTGAGGATAGAAATGACCTCACATGGCACTCCTGGGAGCATATGAGTTGTCTCGGTCTGTTATTGAAGGCACACCTCATACACGGTGTGAGTCGTTGACCAGGGTAGTCAGCAGCATCAGTGACTGTCTGATCTCCCAGTTCCTCCAGTGAGCCCATCCTGACTCCTAACACTGACCCGGCCTTTTTAATCAGTTCAGTTTTTCTGTTGGCATTAGCAGCTCTAATGCTATTTCCTCAGTACACCACCACATAGATCATGGCACCGCCAATACAGACAGGCAGAAAACATTTAGAATGTCCTGCATACATCAATCAACATTAACATCCTCAGGAAATTGAGGCGACTCTGTCTCGTCTTGTATACAGATGTGTTGGTACTCCACCCAAGCCTGTCATTCAGATGCCCTCCAAGGTCCTCACCATCTCCACATCTTCACCATCAATGTGAACCGTGGACAGAGTGGACTTGATCCTTCTGAAGTCTGTGATGATCTTTTTATCTTACTGATGTTGTGCTGCAGTTAGATCAGTTTACACCTTTCAATATCCTCCTCCACAAGTGCTTTGTATTCTTTCTTCTCTTCACCACGTAGACACCAAACTACAAATGTGTTATTGGTAAATGTCTTCAGATGACATATTTCAGTATTGTATCTAAAGTCAGAGGTCTACAGGGTATTCAGGAACAGACCAGTACAGTTTCCTATGGCATACCTGCACTGCTCTTGATCATGTCCAATACACAGCCTCACAAACTGTGGTCTACCAGTTGGGTGGCCTATTATCCAAGACGCAGTGGTAGCATCAATTTTCATAAATCAGTAAAAATGTCAAGAAGATTCATGTTTGATTCTTTCAGGTCTCCTGAACCTTTGTCTTCACACCTGGAGCTCTTTGGTGACATTTCCCTGGGTGACACGGTGTCCCTGAACTGCTTGTACTCCACTATCAGCGGCAGTAACGGCTCATCAATGCGCTGGTACAGGCAGCTCCCCCGCCGGCCCCTGAGCCCATACTGCAGACCTTCAGTCCTAAAAGTACTTTCAGCACTCCATTTTCCAGTATGGAGAGCACTTTTCCCTGAAGAAAAATCACACCCTAGTCATCCGAAATGTCACCCAAGAAGACACCGCCACTTATTACTGCTCCAAGCTAGAAACAGGCGTGTGCGCGGCGGGATCGAGCTGCGAGTGGGCCGGTGAGTCTGTTTCGATATTTTATATCACTCAGTCTGTCAGTTTGTTTCGACATTTTGTGTTCTTCTCACTTTCTTCATAGCCAACCAAGCAGCTCCACTTCTGTTATGTAAAACCTCAATGAAGTCGAGAGGTCGCTCTTACTGACTTTCCTTGTCCATTTCAGTATTTATCATCTCATTACAATGATATGAAATAATAAACCAGTTATAGACTTTATTGTGGACTCTGATATTCTTTTTTTCTTTTCAAGGATCGATGAAAATTGTAAACCACCAAGGTATGTGGTGAATTGTAAATGTCTTGAATTACAAAATAAAATAATTAAAATATGAGGACAATAACTCCCTTATATTTAATGCCCATTTGCATGATTTACTCTTCCATACAGGACTGAGCACCACCCTAATTAAAGGTCTTCCTTTTCTAATTTCTGTTTTTGTTCTTCTGTAGTTTACAATAACAGTGGAATTTTAATTTGGGCGTCCACCATCTTGGGATTCCTGCTGGTCGTGATGACGTCTGCTTTGACGTATGTGGTGTGCAGGCTGAAGTCTAAAGGTGTGTGCTCAATAATACATTTCATTAATTATCCGTATGAGAACATCAGAACATTTGATAGACTGTGACGAGAACAGGCGCTCACCCTAAAAGCTCGTCCACCCTATCCATCTGGTTTGTGTAAAATGACATCAAGTCCAGTTCTGAAGACCTCTAATGTCCTACTCTCTCACACACTACTTGAGAATTTTCTTCCATGTGTCTGTGAACCACATAAGTGCTGATTATGTTGGTATCCACGTTGTTTAGCTGGCGGCGTTTTGGCCTATGGGACTTTTGGCCAACCTTTTATTGATGTGTCAATGATATTAGTGCAGGCATCACAAATGTACATCATGAGTCAAGTAAATATATTCTTCCTTTAGCCAAGAATGGGCCAATAGCAGCATGAGCTGACATTTCATATTCAACTGAATGGCCACAGGGGAGCCAATAAAAAGGGCAAATTGACACGGTCACCTGATCTACTGTTGCGGCTAAAAGTGTTGAGAATGACAGGAGTGTTGGTCTTCACAGAGTTGGCTGCTTCAGTGTTTTCAGATCTTTTCTCAGATGTTTCTCTGGTAGACTGAAGTAGAACGACAAGCAGTTCAGAAATTTCAAATGGCTTTGACTAACAATGACATGAAGTTGATGCCCACAGTCCATATTTGCAGTGTTGGTCCTTCTTTCTTTTTCAATTCACCCTGGCAGGCTGTCAATCAACTTCTGGGCCAAATCCTGACTGATGGCAGCTGCCCATTCTTGCAGAATCAGAATTGGTGGGTTTTGTTTACCCACCCGCTTCTTGAGGATTCTCAATGGGCCGTCATTAACAGCATTATAGGCATAAACTGTTCACGATGAGTGGGCTGACGTGGTTAAGTCTTTAATCCCCTTTTGCCCACCACATGTTACACAAAACTGTCAGACAATACCAATAACTTGCAAAAGACCACCCAGTATAAATAATAATATTAATTAATTAATTGACGATAGATTGAAATAAATAAATAAATAAATAAATAAATAAATAAATAAATAAATAAAATGTATTTACAAATTATTATTATTATTAATGCCTGTGGTGGACTGGCACCCTGCCGGGATTTGTTCCTGCCTTGTTCCCTGTGTTGGCTGGGATTGACTCCAGCAGACCCCTATGACCCTGTGTCAGGATATAGCGGGTTGGAAAATGACTGACTGACTGACTATTATTAAGACATTTTATTTATATATTCATGAATAATAGTAGTTATTAGAATCTGAAAGGCACTTTACAAATTATTATTATTATGAAATTATAATATATTATAATAATTATTATAATATAATATATTAAAATAATTTATAAAGTGCCTTTCACATTATTATCATTATTAATATTTTTAATAAATAAATAAAATGTATTAATGAATAAATACATAGAATATATGAATAATAATAATAATAATAATAATAATAATAATAATAATAATAATAATATATTTTATTTATATAGCACCTTTCCCATGCTCACGTCCCTGCTCCCCTAATTTCCCAAATGTCTGCCTACTTACTTTCTGACCAAGGCTGTCGTCCCCTTTACGGACACACGCTCACTCCAACATGCCAACTTTGGATTGGCTCTTTACAGTGGTGTTGTATCAGCTCTATTCAATGTCCCACAATTGACCGTCACATTTTTACTATTACAGACCAAGAAATATATTTTAATTTATTTGTACAGAGCTTTAAGGGGTGCACCATTATGTACAAACTGCCTGAGAAGCTTATTCCCACCATTCCAAATTAGTGACTTATTGTGTTATTTTTCAATGACATTGCCTGCTGCTGCAAGTACCATCAAGCTCCGCGTTTTCCGGTTATCAAGTGACAACTATTGACGGAGGAGTTAAGCACACGCATAGCATGTAATCAAGTCAGCTATCAGCACGTCTCCCTGCTTTCTTTGACTCTCCAACATTTTGAAAAGTGGGTTAATGCATCTTCCTCTTCTTCATGATTTTTCAGTGAGATGGCTGTCAGAAGAATTGGAAAGCGTCAAGGATTCGAGGAGACATTGCTTGGAATCTGAGGTAATATGAATCACACAAAGCCAGGATCTTGTTTGTGGGCTCAGACTTTATTGAATAATTATAAAAAGGAGATGAATATTGCATGAGAAGATGCTTATGGTGTTGTCTGGGACATTCAGGCATAGGGGAACCTGGGCCAGGTAGAAGCCACTGTTGCTACAGGGTTCAGCCACAGCGATATGGTGAAAGAGCATCAAAGAAGCAGGCAACAGTCACGAGTCTCAATCCAGACTTCTCTGTTCTGCTTTATTTTCATTTACCCAGCGATATCTAAATACTTCAATCTTTGTATAGATTAACATGACAATCAGTTAAACAATGGTGCCAGCCAATTTCCTCTGCAGAACAACAGTGTAAACACATTTACTTTGATTCAACAATAGTATTGTGGTCAGCTATCAAGAAGTACCTGATTTGAAACCAATGTCCCCAGAACTCGTTTATTTCCCAAGAAAGCAGGCAGTTCTGTATCACCACATTATGTGTAGATGAAATACTAAATCAAAGCAGTCTGACTATTCCAAGCAGGTCACAGGTAAACACTGATGTCCTGTATTTTGCCATCAACAATAACCTGTAGCAGAACTTTCCAGGAAATATGCCTTTTCTTTAAAACACTGAATTCTAGCCAATTACAAATATGTGATGAAGCTATCAATGAACAATACTCTAATACATACAAAAAGGATTTGAGGTCAAAAGTCTACTGGAGAATTCTTAGCCCTTAGTCTCCAGAAAATATTAATTTTGCACAGAATGTCAAAACTCGAATGGCAATCTACAAACACCTCCATGTTTTATACATACTGTATGCTGTCTTACGTCAGATGGAGTCAACGCAGATCTCCTGACTGTCAACAGTGTGAAGCAAAAGCTGAAAGTGATGGTGCGGCGATGAAACCAACATAACATTATGACTACTCAATGACCAAAACACACAACTGGCACAAAAACCAAAATAAAAATAAAATGCTAGGCAGAGAGAAGCAGGAATCATATCATTGCTGCAAGTTCAATGCATACGACCCTCATATTCAGAAATTTCAATTTGTACAAAAATATCAGCAATTGTACTAAACCCTTGTAGCAGATGCAGTTAAACTTTAAACAGTTTTAACGAGGACAGGCCAATCATCTCAGTAATCTCTCCTATCCTGCTTGTCTGATTTCTCCAAAAATAACATCAAGTTGCAATTTGAAGCTTCCTAAAGTCCTGCTGTCCACCACACCACGTGGTCACTTGTTCCATATGTCTGTGCTTCTGTGTGTGAGGAAGAACTTCCAAGCATTTGTGTAACATCTTCCCTTAACACTAACTGTCATTATCCACCGGACTAAATTCTCCCATAATTTTAAACTGTTCAGTCAGGTCACCTCTTATGTTCCTCATCATACGTCGTTCTTGCCCTCTATATGCTTAGCTTCTCCTCCCTGAACAACCTCAAGTGCTGCTTTGTCTTTTTGTAATTTGAAGACCAAAACTGCACACAGATGAGGCCTTAGCAGTGAGATACAGTCACGTGGAAAATGAGGTCCTCACAGTGCTTGAAGTGGAGGCAAATTATTGCGAAGAGAGAGACATTCGATTGCCGGGTACGTCAACAATTAATCAAAGTTTTGGGTCCCTTGAACAACAACAACACCACCATTTATTTTTATAGCACGTTTTCATACAAATGATGGAGCTCAAAGTACTTTACAAGATGAAGAAAGAAAAATATAAAAATAAGATTAGACAATACTAATTAACATATAATAAAAGTAAGGTCCGAATGCCAGGAGGACAGAGAAAACAAAAAACTCCAAATGGCTGGAGAAAAAACAAAATCTGCAGCAGGGGTCACAGACCATGAGACCACCCGCCCTCATTAGACACTCTACCGAACATAAATGATCTCATTCAGTCCTCGTGGTTTTCATGCTTCACGTGGCAGAATTGGACAATGATGACGGTTATGTGGACTGCTGGCCTTTAATCCATCAATGGAGGGACATCACGGTGCTCTGATCAGGTGGTGGTGCTGATCAACACCACAGAAAACCAGAAAAGAGCAGAAGGGAGAGTAGGGGTTAGTATGGATTGTGGAGCCACCATGAATGATAATGATAATTAAATGCATATACAGAGCATCAGGATTAAATTAAGGTGAACCTATGAGAAAGCCATATTACAGTAATTGAGTTTTAGCAGTTTATTAAAGTGCTCCACCGTATTAGCCTGCTGAATTTCTATCGGTCTGCTATTACAGATTTTAGGTGCAGAACAGCAGAAGGCCACCTCTCCACTTCTTTAAAGTTTAGCTCTTGGAATTACAAGCAAACCCTCATTTGAAGATCTAAGGTTACGATTTGGAGTGTAAGGTGACAGGCATTCTGAAATATAAGATGGAGCAGATTATTGAAGGCTTTGAAAACCACCAGCAGTATTTTAAAGTCAATTCTAAATGACACAGGTAACCAGTGTAGTGACACTCAGACTGGTGTGATGTGCTCAGATTTTCGTTTCTGAGTTAAGATTCTGACAGCTCCATTCTGCACTTGTTGCTAATCGATTGATGTCTTTTTTGGGTGGTCCTGAGAGGAGCGTTACAATAATCTAGCCGACTGAATACAAAAGCGTGAACTAATTTCTCAGCATCTTGCAATGTTATAAGAGGTCTAACTTTTGTTATATTTATTACGTGAAAAATGCTGTCCTAGTAATCTGATTAATATGTGATTTAAAATTCAGGTCAGAGTCAACAGTGACCCCTAAAGTCTTTACCTCAGTCTTGACATTTAATCCTAATGCATCAAGTTTATGTCTAATACCCTCATTATATCCTTATTGCCAATCACTAAGATTTCTGTTTTCCACTTATTTAGTTTGAGAAAATTACTACTCATCCACTCAGAAACACAAGTAAGACATTGTGTCAGTGAATCAAGAGAGTCAAGGTCATCAGGCTATTGGTAAAACAGTTGTGTGTCATCAGCATAGCTATGGTAGCTCACGTTATGCCCCAAAATAATCTGACCTCATGGAGGCATGGAGATTGAAAAGAGCAGCAGACCCTGGATGGAGCCTTGTAGAAAGACCCTGGTAGAGAGGCCCACCCATTGACTAAGGTGATTTCTAAGAATATTGTGATCAATGGTGTCAAATGCGGCACTCAGATCTAAGAGGATGAGAACAGATAAATGGCCTCTGTCTGCGTTCACTCGCAAGTCATTTACTACTTTAACGAGTGCAGTTTCTGTGCTGTGATTTGTTCTAAAACTTCTCAAGAATAGCAGGTTTATTAAGGTGATCATTAAGCTGAATAATGACTGCCTTCTCTAGGATTTTAGTCATGAAAGGCAGGTTAGAAACGGGCTAAAATTGTCAAAAGCAGAGGGGTCGAGATTATTTTTCTTCAGTAGAGGTTCAACTACAGCAGTCTTAAGACAGTCAGGGAAGACCACTGTATCTAATGACGAGTTTACAATGTCAAGAATATTATCAATTAACACACCTGATACTTCTTTGAAAAGAATTGGTATTGGCTCAAGGACGCAGGTGGAGGGCTTCAGTTGAAAAATGATTTTATATAAATCAGGTAAATCAATCCTGGAGAAAGAATTTAATTTGCTTAAAAAAACAGAAGTTCTCACAATCGATTGTCATGAGACAGTGAAAGTCGAGTGAAGCGGGCGAGAATGGGGTGGAGGTGCTCCTTTGACTTTGACTGATACTTGTCCCCACAACCAGGAAGTGGAGTGAGCAGGTGACAAAATGGACACGTACATGAATGTTTCTTTCCTACTGCTTTGGTATGGTGAATTATTTTAAAGAGAATATTTTCATGTTTTGTTTCAGATTCCACCTACCAAGAAAGATCTGGAAGGTGAATATCAGGTAAATATGTCAAGACGTGGATCAGAGGCTTGGGCCCAACAGACTTCACGTTTCTTTCTCATTTATTAGATGCTTCAGTACGGGTGGATCAAACCTTAAGTTGTTGTTGAGGGAATTGAGACGCCCCATGTTCCTGCTTCACTGTCGGGTCAGGGTGTCCAGCAGAGGATGTTAGCTCTGCTGATGGGCTGGTTCAGTACTAAGAATTACACTGAGAAAAGGTCACTCCACTTAGAGTGCAGTGCCACCTCAGAAACACACAGGTGACAATATGACCACAACATTAATGGTAACTTAACTCTTGTATTAAAGAGCCTCTCAGCAAAGACACATTTAAGTGCTGTTGGGAAACCCAGAATAAAACGGACAGAGATGAATGTAGGAGTTAGCTGAGGTGCTCCAGCTAGTATGTTGTGCAGATGCTGAAAGTCAGAAGTCCGGATCAAGGTTGAGGAAATCAGCAGCTGTTGTGTTCAAGGGTGTCTCAGGTACAGTGTTAATAGGTGGTCTTGTAACACAGAAGAAAAAGAGAACAAAAGGGCAGATGAGACACTTTAATTTGAGAAAACTGTACTTTAATGTGGGAAGTGACTTCCTTCACATCTTCTACAACTCTGTGATGGCGGTGTGGTGTGCACACCAAGCACACACCAGGGACAATTTAGGATCGTCAATGCACCTAACCTGCATATTTTTGGATTGTGGGAGGAAACCCACGAGACACGGGAGAACATGTATGAACATGCATGAACCTGGGTCTCTAACTGTGATGCAGCAGCGCTACCCACTGTGCCACCATGCAGCCCTTAAGTAAATCATTACACTATTATTCTGAGCACCCCAGGTTAGGTCGGTTTACGTTAATTCAGACTTATTTTATTTTTTAATTTTTTTTTCTGCAGTCGCTGTCCCACAAGGATCAGGCCTTATATGAAGTGTGTGGCGCTCCCAAAGAACAAGAAGGAAATGAAGAATGAAGGAGAGGAGATGAAGAAAAACCAATAAAAGGGCAAGAAGGCTGTTTAAGCAAAATTGAAATGCATTTTAAGTTTTACAGTTTCACATCCTTTCAAAATAAACTTATAGAAGCGGAACACCTTATACAAAATTATTGTCTGTCTGTTATACTTTCATTGTTATCACTCTTTAATTTAATATTGTTCTTTATCAGTATGCTGCTTCTGGATTATGTGAATTTCCCTTGGGATTAATAAAGTATCTATCTATCTATCTATCTATTGTAAGATATGACCGCCATGTACCCCGCCAATACCCCAAGCCGCCAGATGGAGCCCTCCTTGCAGCATGGAGGTCCCCAGAAGACCAGCAGGGCATTATGGACCATGTAGTTTTATGCACCGCCCTGCTGGATGCCATGGGGCCACGAGAGGGAGCTGCAGGGAGGACCAAGAGTTCTTCATGCCCTATGACCCGGTAGTTCGTCATAGGAAGAGACGGCTTCGGGTGAGAAAAACATTATTTACCCTGACCCGGAAGGAATAAGGACTTGTGGACTGTTGGGAAGGAACACCTCCGGGTCAGGGAATATAAAAGGACTGTGGGAGCTCCCAGACGATGAGCTGAGTTGGGAGGCAGGGTGGCTAAGCGTCTGGGAGTGGAGGATTGGTTTATTGTTATTGTGAATTGTGGAGAGGAGCGTGCTTTGTGCACTTTATTATTATAATAAATATCATCATTGGATTTTACCTGGTGTCTGACGTATAGTCTGAGGGTACAAAGGGTGTGACAAGCATCTTAATCTGTTACAATTGGTAGCTCGCAGGATTCTCTGGCCGTCAGTTTGGCAGAGGACCTGTATTTAAGAAAATTTTATTGTGGACAGAATACCCGGAAGACAACGTCACACACACACAGGAAAATCACCACTAACCCTATTTTCAAGTCCGTAATGGGAAGAAGAAGACAAAGCAGAGCGCCAGCCACAGCGGAGGTCTAAAGCTCGGCATTGCCTACGCTCAAGATGAGCCATGGAGCAGCTACGCGTTTCGGGAAAGATTTCCGGAAGAGGACGTCTCCGACGAGGTATGTGCAGGGAATGTACTTTATAATCTTTTTAATGTAACACATGATGTCCCATGTACATACCTCCCAGATGTCCATCCGAAGGCTCTGCGGGAGGCAGAGGACAAACCTGAAGGCGATGGCGCGCTCTCGTTCAGGCAGCTAAATAACCCTAAGGACTTCCGATTACGGGTGCCGCGAAGGACACGTGACCCACCCGGAAGATTATGGGAAGGAGAAGGTCCGTGTTCAGCTGCTTGTGGCTTCACCCAGGAAAAGACGGACTTGATTTTTCCGAAGGGGAAAGGGGAGGTGAGCGAAGCACCGCTCAACCCACGAGAAGGTAAGGAGGGCCGGGAAATGGCTGGTCGATCTACCGACAAATTAATAAAGGCAGATCGCAGTCAGCCAAAGATGGCGGCCCGGTCCTCGTCCGTAAAGAACTCCAAATCCCAGGCTCCCTTGCGGGACCTGTCTGAGCGATGCCAGGAGCGCCGTGTTTATTGGCTCCCACCGGAGGGTAAGGCTAATGATGGCTCGAGCATGCCTCCGGGTGAATTAAGTAACTTTTGGACGCGCACGAGCTGGAAAAGTTGCTTCAGCCCGTGCACAAATTTTACAGGTGATGGAAACAATAAAGAAGATCATTGGGGACTTGGGAGCAGCGGCTGAAGCGCCTTTAAGAAAGCTGGATGAATACTTACAGCGATTTGGTGGGAGCCTCCCGTGTTATGTGATTTGGCGGTACAGGCAGGTAATGTCGGTACCGTATATAATGTAATAGGGACGCAGTGTGATCCGGGCCCGCTTTTAATCCATAGCGGGTGCCAAATGGATGCGTGCCCTACAAGAGAGGCGAAGCGTTTACGAGCGGCGGGGAAGGACCGATCGAGCCAGAGCAGCTGGATGGTGCTGTCACTTGGAGCGATTCGATCCTAAAGACCCGACCCATGTTGTTTATAAATCAAAGGCGTGCAGACAGTAAAGGGCTCTCTTTCACTAATAGAGAGACCCAAACTGTGGACAAGCCCAGAGTAAACTGGAGATCCCTAGAATAAAGATGGGGTCTCCTGACAAAGTTGAGGAGCGAACTGAGAGCTCAGGGCGGCCGTGGAACCCTCCTCAGTGGACAAAGGGGCGGAGCGAAAGTTTCCCGACTGTTTCCAGACTCGCAGAGGGATACACACTGGAGGAAGGCGGCTGTGCTATGAATGCGCCGACCGGGACATGGATGGCGAAGTTGTCCTGGGAGGACGTGGAATACAAATCCTTTTTTATTTAATATTCCCCCAAGGTTCTCCTGGAAATTTTCTGGACTTCGCCAGGACCCGAACAACAACTCCTCCTGGAGGAAGACATCCCTCGCGGGGCTGGCCGCTCCGAATCATGATTCGTCACTGGGGGGGGAGTACTGTAAGATATGGCCGGCCATGTACCCCGGCCAATACCCCCAAGCCGCCAGATGGAGCCCTCCTTGCAGCATGGAGGTCCCAGAGACCAGCAGGGCATTATGGACCATGTAGTTTTATGCACCGCCCTGCTGGATGCCATGGGGGCCACGAGAGGGAGCTGCAGGGAGGACCAAGAGTTCTTCATGCCCTATGACCCGGTAGTTCGTCATAGGAAGAGCGACGGGCTTCGGGGTGAGAAAAACATTATTTACCCTGACCGGAAGGAATAAGGACTTGTGGACTGTTGGGAAGGAACACCTCCGGGTCAGGGAATATAAAGGACTGTGGGAGCTCCCAGACGATGAGCTGAGTTGGGAGGCAGGGTGGCTAAGCGTCTGGGAGTGGAGGATTGGTTTATTGTTATTGTGAATTGTGGAGAGGAGCGTGCTTTGTGCACTTTATTATTATAATAAATATCATCATTGGATTTTACCTGGTGTCTGACGTATAGTCTGAGGGTACAAAGGGTGCGACAAGCATCTTAATCTGTTACACTATCTATCTATCTATTGTGGTCTATGGCAGGCTTGTCATCCTGGCCAATAACCCTAGGCAGCCAGATGGAGCCCTCCCTGCAGCATGGAGGTGCCCCAAGACCAGCAGGGAATCCTAGAAAATTAAAGTTTTCATCCACAGCCAGTGGCAGCTCCCAGACGGTGAGCTGAGCTGGGTGGTAGGAGGGCAACGCGTCTGGGAGTGGAGGATTGATTATTATTGTGATTATTGTGTGTTTAATGAGTATTGTGGAGGAGAGGGTGCTTTATGCACTGTGCTTTATGAATAGAGTCAACATTTGGACTTTTACTTGGTGTCTGGAGTCTTGGACAGGGGTTCAAGGGAGTGGTAGCGCCCTCTATCTGTCACACTATCTATCTATCTATCTATGAATGGTGACCTGACATATCGGCTCTTTGGTGCGGTGAAAGTCAGTCAGCAGTTTCTTGGTTTTGCTGATTTTTGGGTTGCTGACAATTCTCAAACTACTCCCCTGTCTCGTCTCCCTCATCTCATCCCCTTATCAATACCCCATAAGTCACATTTTAAATCCTTTCAAATTAAACTTGTTAAGCACACTGGGCACATACCAACAATGACAGGCAGAAATTCTGAAAAGGTTATACGGCAGGAGCTGGGTGGGCACTAACGGATTGCCTTATTACCAGGGGGGGATGTCACAGCCACAGATTCGTAGTCAGGACTGAGTTATCATACCTCAGGGTACTGGTGGGCAGCAGCGTGCGTTTAAATGCTGGGCCCAGTCGCTGTCTGTTTAGATGTTATGAATGAAGTTTAGTTTTCTTTCTTTATGGCATCTGTGTGTCATTTCTGTTATTTTACAAACCGGATTCCAAAAAAGTTGGGACACTTACAAATCGTGAATAAAAACTGAATGCAATGATGTGGAGGTGCCAACTTCTAATATTTTATTCAGAATAGAACATAAATCACGGAACAAAAGTTTAAACTGAGAAAATGTATCATTTTAAGGGAAAAATATGTTGATTCAGAATTTCATGGTGTCAACAAATCCCAAAAAGTTGGGACAAGGCCATTTTCACCACTGTGTGGCATCTCCCCTTCTTCTTACAACACTCAACAGACGTCTGGGGACCGAGGAGACCAGTTTCTCAAGTTTAGAAATAGGAATGCTCTCCCATTCTTGTCTAATACAGGCCTCTAACTGTTCAATCGTCTTGGGCCTTCTTTGTCGCACCTTCCTCTTTATGATGCGCCAAATGTTCTCTATAGGTGAAAGATCTGGACTGCAGACTGGCCATTTCAGTACCCGGATCCTTCTCCTACGCAGCCATGATGTTGTGATTGATGCAGAATGTGGTCTGGCATTATCTTGTTGAAAAATGCAGGGTCTTCCCTGAAAGAGATGACGTCTGGATGGGAGCATATGTTGTTCTAGAACCTGAATATATTTTTCTGCATTGATGGTGCCTTTCCAGACATGCAAGCTGCCCATGCCACGCACTCATGCAACCCCATACCATCAGAGATGCAGGCTTCTGAACTGAGCGTTGATAACAACTTGGGTTGTCCTTGTCCTCTTTGGTCCGGATGACATGGCGTCCCAGATTTCCAAAAGAACTTTGAATCGTGACTCGTCTGACCACAGAACAGTCTTCCATTTTGCCACACTCCATTTTAAATGATCCCTGGCCCAGTGAAACCCCCTGAGCTTGTGGATCTTGCTTAGAAATGGCTTCTTCTTTGCACTGTAGAGTTTCAGCTGGCAACGGCGGATGGCACGGTGGATTGTGTTCACTGACAATGGTTTCTGGAAGTATTCCTGAGCCCATTCTGTGATTTCCTTTACAGTAGCATTCCTGTTTGTGGTGCAGTGTCGTTTAAGGGCCGGAGATCACGGGCATCCAGTATGGTTTTACGGCCTTGACCCTTACGCACAGAGATTGTTCCAGATTCTCTGAATCTTCGGATGATGTTATGCACAGTTGATGATGATAGATGCAAAGTCTTTGCAATTTTTCGCTGGGTAACACCTTTCTGATATTGCTCCACTATCTTTCTGCAACATTGTGGGAATTGGTGATCCTCTACCCATCTTGGCTTCTGAGAGACACTGCCACTCTGAGAAGCTCTTTTATACCCAATCATGTTGCCAATTGACCTAATTAGTGTTAATTGGTCTTCCAGCTCTTCGTTATGCTCAAATTTACTTTTCCAGCCTCTTATTGCTACTTGTCCCAACTTTTTGGGATTTGTTGACACCGTGAAATTTTGAATCAACATATTTTTCCTTTAAAATGATACATTTACTCGGATTAAACGTTTGATCTGTCATCTACGTTCTATTACAAATAAAATATTGACATTTGCCATCTCCACATCATTGCATTCAGTTTTTATTCACAATTTGTTTAGTGTCCCAACTTTTTGGAATCCGGTTTGTATATTCAGAGAAATCAATACTGTAATCATTTTCCTTATTGGAGTCCTCGTTTAGAAGATTTGCTTTATTGGATGTTTATTTGAGATGCCATTTTGTTCCCTCTTTTTTCCGATTGCTTTTACATTTTAGGAGAGTCGCTCACAGGTTTGACATGGTCGCTCACAAAAGACCCGACTTTCAAACACAATGAAACTATCAAAAATTAAATAAAAAATGAATTACAGCGACTATAGAAAATAGTTTTTAAATTGTCATTTCTACGTATTAGAAAAGTATCATAACCACATGAGAAAAGTAGACACGATATTTTATTAAATACTAGATATCATCTGCTGCTCCACCCACATATTAGTGAAACAGGACAAGATTTAAAATGCAATAAAAAATGTAATTCTGGTCACGCGGAAGGTGGCTACGCTCACATGTCAAATGTTGGCACTGTATCTGATCATGTTCAGCTCTGACGAGGAGAGAACCCGAAGTGGGGAGAAAAGCACATGGCCGTGATATCTGTGCCAATCACCAGGGCCCGCCCCACCCCTCAGCCCGCCGTCTCTCGGGTTTGTGCAAATAAATCGGTACAGCAAGCGAACTATGAATCTTAGCATGATGAGAGAAGTCGCGAAATCAACCGGAATGTTCAAGCAAATTATAGAAAGAAAAAAAATTATCTAAATCCGTTAAGTACTTCTCTCGTGAAAAGCGGACAGACATACAGACAGATAAACATTGGATTTTAAATATATAGAGACTAGCTGTCCCGCCATGTTGTAGTGAAACAGGACAATGAGAAGGGCCCTGCCCAGCTCCCTACTCCTGACGTCAACACTTCACCCTCCCCTCGGAGGACAGGAAGATATGGAAAAAGATGATCCGCTGTTGTTTACCTACAGTGGCACATCAGTCATGCAGTCCAAATGAAAAGGTGCAGCCACTCTTCTGTGTCAGTCCATTCTACATTTAAGAGCGGGACATCGTGTGGCACGTTTGAGGACCTGCGTAATGATGGTGCTTAGAAAGCCATTCCCTGATGAGTGACATCGAAACTTTGCTAAGGACTATTTACTGCAGGTTGTCTTCTTCTTTCGATTGCTCCAGTTAGGGGTCGCCACAGCAGATCATCTTGTTCAATATCTTACTGTCTTCTGAATTTTATTCAGTTACCCACATCACCTGTATATCCTCTCTCACCACATCCATAAACCTTCCCCTAGGCGATCCTCTTTTCTCTTGCCCGGCAGCTCTATCCTTAGCACCCTTCTCCCAATATACCCAGCATCTCTCCTCTGCTCATGTCCAAACTAAATCTCGCTCTCTGACTTTGTCTCCCAACCGTCCAACCTGAGCTGACCCTTTAATGTCCTCATTTCTAATCCTGTCCATCCTCGTCACACCCAATGCAAATCTCAGCATCTTTAACTCTGCCACCTCCAGCTCTGTCTCCTGCTTTCTGGTCAGTCCCACCGTCTCCAATCCTTATAACATAGCTGGTCTAACTACCATCCTGTAGACATTCCCTTTCACTCTTTCTGATATGTGCCGTCCGTCACAGATCACTCCTGTCACTCTTCTCCACCCATTCCACCCTGCCCGCACTCTCTTCTTCACCTCTCCTCCACAATCCCCATTACTCTGTACTGTTCATCCCAAGTGTTGAAACTCATCCACCTTCACCAACTCTACTCTCTTCATCCTCACCTTTTCACTGTGTATTCTGGCTTCTTCCTACTGACCTTCATTCCTCTCCTCTCCTCTCATATCTCCACCTCTCCAGGGTTTCCTCAACCTGCTCTCTACTCTCACTACAGATCACAATGTCATCAGCAAACATCACAGTCCACGGGGACTGCTCTCTAATCTCATCTATCAACCTGTCACCATTGAGCATGGGAAAGGCACTATATAAATAAAATGTATCATTGTTAAATAAGGGCTCAGAGCCGATCCCTGATGTAATCTCACCTCCAACTTGAATACATCCGTCACTCCTACCGCAGGCCTCACCATGGTCAGACTTCCCTCATGTACATCTCCTGTACAACTCTTACATACTTCTCTGCCACTCACGATTTCCTCATACAATACCACAGCTCATCTCTCCTCACCCTGTCATTTGCTTTGTTCAGGTCCACAAAGACGCAATGCAACTTCTTCTGGCCTTCTCTAAACTTCTCCATCAACATCTTTAGAGCAAACATTGCATCTGTGGTGCTCTATCTTGGCATGAAACCAAACTGCTGTTCACTAATCATCACCTCACTTCTTAACTGAGCTTCCACTACTCTTTCCCATAACTTCACGCTGTGGCTCATCAATTGTATCCCCCTGTAGTTACTGCAGTCCTGCATATCCCCCTTATTCTTAAATATCGGCCCACCAGTACATTTCTTCTCTACTCCACATGCATCCTCTCACTTTCCAAGATTCTATTAAACAATCTGGTTAAAACTCCACTGCCATCTCTCCTAAACACCTCCATGCTTCCACAGGTATGTCATCTGCACCAATGTCTTTTCTATTCTTCATCCTCTTCATTGCTGTCCTTACTTCCTCCTTGCTAATCCATTGCACTTCCTGATTCACTATCCCCACATCATCCAACCTCTTCTCTCTCTCGTTTTCTTCATTGATCAGCCTCTCAAAGTACTCTTTCCATCTGCTCAACATACTCTCCTCACTTGTGAGTATGTTTCCATCTTTATCCTTTATTACCCTAACATGCTGCACACCTTTCCCAGCTCGGCCCCTCTCTGTAGCCCACCGTCCTTTTCTCCATCCTTAGTGTCCAGCCTCTCATACAACTCATCATACGCCTTTTCTTTAGCCTTCTCCACCTCTCTCTTCATCTTGTGCCTTATCTCCTTGTACTCTTGTCTACTTTCTGCATCTCTCTGACTATCCCACTTCTTCTTCTCCATCCTCTTCCTCTGTATACTCTCCTGTACTTCCTCATTCCACCACCAGGTTTCCTTTTCCTCCTTACTCTGTCCAGATGTTACGCCAAGCACCCTTACTAAATCTGCTGTAGTTTCCCAGCTGTCTGGTAATTCTTCACTGCCACCCAGTGCCTGTCTCACCTCTCCCTAAACTCAACCTTGCAGTCTTCCTTTTCAAATTCCACAATTTGATCCTTGGCTCTGCCCTCACTCTCTTCCTCTTCTTGATCTCCGACATCATCCTACAGACCACCATCCTATGCTGATTAACTGCACTTTCCGCAGCCACCACTTTGCAGTCCTCAATCTCCTAAAGATCAACTCTTCTACATAGGATGTAATCTACCTGTGTGCATCTTCCTCCACTCTTGTACGTAACCCTATGTTCCTCCCTCTTCTTAATATACATATTCACCACAGCCATTGTCCATCCTTTTGGCAAAATCCATTATCATCTAACCTTCTTTGTTCCTCTCCTTGACACCATACCTACCCATCACCTCCTCATCTCCACTGTTTCCTTCACCATCATGCCCATTGAAATCTGCTACAATCACCACTTTCTGTCCCTTGGGTACACTGCTCATCACTTCATCTAATTAAAACACCAAAAATCTTCTTTCTCACCCATCGCACACCCAACTTGTGGGGCATATGCACTAACAACATTCATCATCACACCTCCAATTTCCAGCTTCATAATCATTACTCTGTCTGACACTCTTTTCACCTCCAGAACACTCCTGATGTGCTGTTCCTTCAGAATGACTCCTACTCCATTTCTCCTCCCATCCACACCACGATAGAACAATTTGAATCCCCCTCCGCTCCTCCTGGCCTTACTCCCCTTCCATTTAGTCTCTTGCACCCACAATATATCAACCTTCCTTCTTTCCATCATATCTGCTAACTCTCTCCCCTTACCAGTCATACTGTCAACATTCAAAGTTCCTACCCTCAGTTCCACTCCGGACACATCTCCCCCACTCTTCATTTCCTTCGTCTTCTTCTTTGGCCAACAGTAGCCCACTTTCCACCAGCACCCTGTTGTCTAACAGTACTGGTGGATGTCGTTGTTAACCCGGGGCTCGACCAGTCTGGTATGGAAATTTATATTGTTGCTTGCATATTGATTTGGCAAAATTTTACACCGGATGCCCTTCCTGATGTAACCCTCCCCATTTATCCGGGCTTGGGACTGGCATGAAGAAACACACTGGTTTGTGCATCCTCTGTGGCTAATTTATGAAGTAGAAGAGTAACGTCTGTTGAAGCGAAAAATATACACTTTGAATGAAGGCTCTAGGAGTCAAAGGATAGACAAACAGAGTAATTAGGTTTATTTCAATAAATAATAACACAGACTCAACCCAATTAGGCCAAACTGAGCTGAGCGCCGGACATGCCAAAAATCACTGTTTGTATAATCATTTCTCATCATGTTGACCTCGCTCGTAACAATGCCTTTGCTGACTGTTCTGACTCCCTACTCCAGCTGGCTTCTCACGGGCCTTTCTTGGCCACCAATGTTTTCTGCATCTCGTCATTCGATACCATTTTCAGCTTCCCTTATTTCTTAGCCGACCTTCAAAAAACAGGTGTTCCCCTGTTCCCCCTTCTCTGTCCCTGTGCAGTTTCTGTACGTCATTCTCTTCCTGTTCTGTCTTTCCAAGTAACTCAATATTGGTGGTTTTGCTCTGAGCGTAACTAAAAAAGAAATATGTCAAATGCATTTATTGAACTATTTGCCTGACATATCTAATTCATGGTAAGTTGTAATGCTTATAGAAGCTCTTAATTAGTTTTATGTGTGTTTACTCTAATGCATGACTTTTTATTTTCCATACATCCTTATATACAGTGTCATGATGTTAGTCTCTAAGGATGAGTCTGTTTTGTGAATTTCCCCTTGGGATTAATAAAGTATCTATCTATCTATCTATCTATCTATCTATCTATCTATCTATCTATCTATCTATCTATCTATCTATCTATCTATCTATCTATCTATCTATCTATCTATCTATCTATCTATCTATCTATCTATCTATCTATCTATCTCTGAGTCCAGTAATAAGGTCAGATGGCAGGGAGCACAAAAAAACAAACAAACAAATCTTCTTCGTCTTCTTTCGGCTACTCCTGTTAGGAGTTGCCATGGCAGATCATCTGTCCGCATATGGATTTGGCAAAGTTTTACACCGGATGCCCTTCCTGACATAACCCTCCTCATTTATCCGGGCTTGGAACTCCAGGCCAAAAGAGTATCCAGCCCCAACTGGACATTCTTCCTAACGTAAAGGTTCTTAATTCCTTCCTCCTTGTTTCCAGAGTTCACATGAGTAGGATTTGATGGAGTTGGACTCATGGACAGCTGAGACCCTCACCTTCATTCCTTCATCACAGGTGCCCTGATCAGGTGGTGGTGGTGTTGCTGATCATCACCACAGAAGAACCAGAAAAGACAGCAGAGAATCGCAGAGGAAACAACACGTCAGCTAACAGTGTGGATATTCTGACCAGTCAGGTCTGAGCTTCTACTCAGCGTCCTACCTGCACTTTCTAATTTTACTTCAGCTCTAATTTGTCATATTGCCCTTGTATGCTGCATCATATTTTATCCTTTCATATTCAATTTTTATATTTATCTTTGGTATTCCGTGTGGTCCTTATAGATTACATCAATAATACCAAAGCAAAATCCTAATACACGTTAGTGCACCTGGCCAGTAAAGTCAGTTCTGATTCTGATTCTGATCCTTTATCTCTTCTCACCTTCATTTCTCGGAAAGAATAAAACAATTTTAAAAACTGCTGGTTAGACCACTTTATAAATAAACCCTGACCTCTAACGCCTGCACAGTTCTCTTCTCTTTGATCTTTTCATAGCTGCTTTTGCAGGTACAAACCACAGGAGACTTAACATCACTGCTGATTTATTTGTCAAAAGAAAATATATATTCAAAGGCAATGGATCAAGATAAGTAGACCTGGGCTAAAAGCAATTATGAATTAATACAAATATGAACTATGAACAAAAACTGTATGGTAAGACCACCACATGGTTAAGAAAACAACTTAACACTTAGCACTAAGCATTCAACCTTTTAAACACCCCAGAACTTCACTGGCCCCAGTAAGAGGACAGGGAAGACCGTAAGAGAAACGTTTTGAATTTTCAGAGAAATTATGAGAAGAAATAAACTTTTTGGAGCACGCTTTATTAGTTCAGTTAGTTTTTTGATGTTTAATCAATCAATCAATCAATCAATCAATCAATCAATCAATCAATCAATCAACATTTATTTATATAGCACATATTCATAGAAAAATGTAGCTCAAAGTGCTTTACAAAATGAATAGAAAAATAGAAGACACAATAAAAAATAAACATAAGTCAACATTAATTAACATAGAATAAGTAAGGTCCGATGGCCAGGGTGGACAGAAAAAACAAAAAAAACTCCAAAGGCTGGAGAAAAAATAAAATCTGTAGGGATTCCAGACCACGAGACCACCCAGTCCCTCTGTGCAATCTACCTAACATAAGTCAAACAGTCCTCTTTGTATTTAGGGTTCTCATGGAAGGACTTGATGATGATGGTAACGTAGACTTCTGGCTTTCAGTCCATCAATGTTGGTGCATCATAATGCTTTGAGTAGGTGGAGGTAGCGCAGGCGCCACCACAAAGAAACCGGAAAAAGAAACAGAAGAGAGAGTTGGGGTCAGTACGGATTTTGGAGCCAATGTGAATAGTTATTATGATGAATTGAACATACAGAGTATCAGGATTAAGTTAAAGTGAAGTTATAGAAAGGCCATGTTAAAGTAATGTGTTTTCAGCAGTGTTTTAAAGTGCTCTACTGTATTAGCCTGGCGAATTCTATTGGCAGGCCATTCCAGGTTTTAGGTGCATAACAGCAGAAGGCCGCTTACCACTTCTTTTAAGTTTAGCTCTTGGAATTGTAAGGAGACACTCATTTGAAGATCTGAGGTTACGATTTGGAATATAAGATGTCAGACATTCTGATATATAAGATGGAGCAGATTATTTAAGGCTTTATAAACCATAAGCAGTATTTTAAAGTCAATCCTGAATGACACAGGCAACCAGTGTAGTGGCATCAAAACTGGAGAAATGTGTTCGGATTTTCTTTTCCCAGTTAGGATTTTAGCAGCTGCATTCTGCACTCGTTGCAAATGATTTATGTCTTTTTTGGGTAGTCCTGAGAGGAGTGCGTTACAGTAATCTAGTCGACTGAAAACAAAAGCGTGAATTAATTTCTCAGCATCTTTCAATGATATAAGAGGTCTAACTTTTGCTATGTTTCTTAAGTGAAAAAATGCTGTCCTAGTGGTCTGATGAATATGTGATTTAAAATTCAGATTACAGTCAACAGTTACCCCTAAATTTTTACTTCTGTCTTAATTTTAATCCAAAAGCATCAAGTTTATTTCTAATAACCTCACTGAATTCATTATTGCCAATTACTAAAATTTCAGTTTTCTCTTTATTTAGTTTGAGAAAATTACTATTCATCCATTCAGAAATACCAGTAAGACATTGTGTTAGTGTATCGAAGAGTCGGAGTCATCAGGTGCTATAGATAAGTACAGCTGTGTGTCATCAGCATAGCTGTGGTAACTCACGTTGTAACCTGAGATAATCTGACCTAACGGAAGCATGTAGATGAAAGAGCAGCGGACCCAGGATAGAGCCTTGTGGAACACCATATCGGATATCATGTGTCTTTGAGATTTGATTACCACAACTCACAAAGAATTTCTACCTGCCAGGTAGGATTCAAACCAATTTAAGACCCTGCCAGAGAGGCCCACCCATTGACTAAGGCGATTTCTAAGAATATTATGATCAATGGTGTCAAATGCAGCACTCAGATCTAAGAGGATGAGAACAGATAAATGGCCTCTGTCTGCATTCACTCGCAAATCATTTACTACTTTAACGAGTGCAGTTTCTGTGCTGTGATTTGTTCTGAAGCCTGACTGAAATTTATATAAAATTGTATATTTATACAATAAATATAAAGTACAGTAAAAATGTTTTTGTGCCTCATGCAGGAATGCATTACTAATTGCACACTAAAAGGTACCACCAACCAACCGGGCCAGCATGCCTGTCCATTGGCATCATTCTATACTATATAGATATATACATTGTAAAGGCCAACCCGCCACAAACAGGTGTAGGACACAAGTTCAAGCACAAGTGAGTCTTTTATTGTCCTTTTTATCCTGAGGGCAATACCTTCCCTGTTCCTGCAAGCTTAACACAGTCCCAAGCACAACACCATACTTTTCTTTATCCTTTTCGTTCTCCTTCTTATCTCTTCTTCTCCCTCTTACCAACTCTGGCTCCCAGAGTAGTGGCTGCAGGTTCCTTTAATAACACACCCGCCAGCATTTCTGGGTGTGGCGGAAGAGCTGCTCTGTAGGGCTCAGCAGCAGTTACAGCACCCCTTACAGCCCATGGATCCCAACAGGGCTGCACCAAACTCCCATGAAGCTACCATCTTGCACTCCGGGAGGTAACAATCTGTATAAGCTGGCTCTCCCAGTCCTCCCAACATGGAGGCATCCTGGCGGGCAAGGGCCCCAGCCATACACAACAACATATACTTACATATATATATATATATATATATATATATATATATATATATATATATATATATATATATATATATATATATATATATATATATACTGCTCAAAAGAATTAAAGGAACACTTTTTAATCAGAGTATAGCATAAAGTCAATGAAACTTATGGGATATTAATCTGGTCAGTTAAGTAGCAGAGGGGTTGTTAATCAGTTTCAGCTGCTGTGGTGTTAATGAAATTAACAACAGATGCACTAGAGGGCAACAATGAGATGACCCCAAAACAGGAATGAATGGTTTAACAGGTGGAGGCCACTGACATTTTCCCTCCTCATCTTTCTGACTGTTTCTTCACTAGTTTTGCATTTGGCTACAGTCAGTGTCACTACTGGTAGCATGAAGTGATACCTGGACCCTACAGAGGTTGCACAGGTAGTCCAACTTCTCCAGAATCCATCATTCCATCCATTTTCTAACCCGCTGAATCGAGTAGGGTCACGGGGGTCCGAGCCAATCCCGGCCAACACAGGGCACAAGGCAGGAACCAATCCTGGGCAGGGTGCCAACCCACCGCAGGACACACACAAACACACCCACACACCAAGCACACACTAGGGCCAATTTTAGAATCGCCAATCCACCTAACCTGCTTGTCTTTGGATCGTGGGAGGAAACCGAGCACCGGAGGAAACCCACGCGAACACGGGAGAACATGCAAACTCCACGCAGGGAGGACCGGAAGCGAACCGGGTCTCCTAACTGCGAGGCAGCAGCGCTACCACTGCGCCACCCTGCGCCCTTCTCCAGAATGGCACATCAATATGTACCATTGCCAGAAGGTTTGCTGTGTCTTCTAGGACAGTCTTAAGGGCATGGAGGAGATTCCAGGAGACAAGCAGTTACTGTAGAAAAGCTGGAGAGGGCCATAGAAGTTCCATAACCCATCAGCAGGACCAGTATCTGCTCCTTTGGGCAAGGAGGAACAGGATGAGCACTGCCAGAGCCCTACAAAATGACCTCCAGCAGGCCATTGGTGTGAATGTCTCTGACCAAACGACCAGAAAGACTTCATGAGGGTGACCCAAGGGCCCCATGTCCTCTAATGGGCCCTGAGGCTCGATTGGCATTCGCCATAGAATACCAGAATTGGCAGATGCACCACTGGTGCCCTGTGCTTTACAGATGAGAGCAGGTTCACCCTGAGCACGTGACAGAAGTGAAAGGGTCTGGAGAAGCCATGGAGAACATTATGCTGCCTGTAACATCATTCAGCATGAGCAGTTTGGTGGTGGGTTAATGATTGTCTGGGGAGGCATATCCATGGAGGTCACACAGACCGCTACAGGCTTGACAAAGGCACCTTGGCTGCCATTAGGTATCAGGATGAAATCCTTGGACCCATTGTCAGACCCTATGCTGGTACAGTGGCTCCTGGTGCACGACAATTCCTGGCCTCATGTGGTGAGAGTATGCAGGCAGTTCCTGGAGGATGAAGGAATTGATACCATTGACTGGCCACCACACTTTCCTGACCTAAATCCAATAGAACACCTCTGGGACATTATGTTTTGGTCCATCCAATGCCACCAGGTTGCACCTCAGACTGTCCAGGAGCTCAGTGATGCCAGGTCCAGATCTGGGAGGAGATCCCCACAACACCATCTGTCATCTCATTAGAAGCATGCACCCGATGTTGTCAGGCATGTATACAAGAACACAGGGGCCATACAAAGTGCTGCATACAATTTTGAGTTGCTGCAATTAAATATTGGCAAAATGGACTAGCCTGCCACAATTTTTCACTCTGATTTTTGGGGCGTCTTTGAATTTAGGGCTCTGTAGGTTGATTATTTTCATTTCCATCAAACGATGTGGCATCCTTTCGTTCCTAACACATTACCCAGTCTATATCAGTATAGATATCCAGGAGGATTTCTTTTTCCCATTGAGATCTGATGTGTTTTCAAAGTGTTCCTTTAATTTTTGAGCAGTTTATATATATATATATATATATATATATATATATATATATATATATATATATATATATATATATATATATATATATATATATATATATATATAGTATATCCATCCAACCATCCATTTTCCAACCCACTACGGGTAGAGCCAGTTCACCAGAGTATACAGTATATATATATATATATATATATATATATATATATATATATATATATATATATATATATATATATATATATATATTGTAAACGATAGGGGCGCCCTCACTCCTTGAACCCCTGTCCACGACTCCAGACACCAGGTAAAAGTCCTCAAGTTGACTTTATTTTGTACATGCCACAGTGCACAAAAGCACACTCTCCACCACAATACTCATATAAATCCAATAATACACAATAAATCAATCCTCCAGCTCCCAGGCGCGTTGCCACCCTTCCAACCAGCTCAGCTCGCCGTCTGGGAGCTCTCACAGTCCTTTTATAATCCCTGACCCGGAAGTGTTTCTGCCCAACAGTCCACAAGTCCTTATTCCTTCCGGGTCAGGTACAAGTCCTTTCTTCACCCGGAAGTATGCGTCACTTCTGTTGTCGCTCTTCCTATGATGTACTTCCGGGTTATAGGGCACATATGATTCTTGGTCCTCCTGCAGCTCTCTCTTGCGGCCCCAGTGGTATCCAGCAGGGCTGTGTATAAAAACTACATAGTCCATGATTCCCTGCTGGTCTTGGGGCACCTCCATACTGCAGGGAGGGCTCTATCTGGCAGCCTGGGGGTATTGGCTGGGATGCCAAGCCAGCCATAGACCACAATATATATATAGTATAGTATAGTATAGTATAGTATAGTATAGTATAGTATAGTATAGTATAGTATAGTATAGTATATCTCATATATAAATGTCTACGTGTGGAAGTGTGTGTGTCTATTTGTCTGGCCGGACGTGCAAGGCGGACCAGAAGTGTGAGGCTACAGCGTGAAGCTCAAAGTGAATGACTGTGTGCCAAAGTGAAACCACCGAGAAAAGAGGGAAAATTGCTTAGCTTCTAATACACAAGTGAGGTGAACACTTCGGCAAAACAAAACCTCCATGAACAGGGAAATTCTCTGATAGACAATGGGCTGAGCATGTCATCAAA